>NW_027636117.1:133774-220332 GCF_903797595.1 Erithacus rubecula | reverse complement strand
TGCCAGTGAGGAACAAGAGCCCTCTTCCTAGGAAGATCCCAGGTGGGCGCCCTAGAAGGGTCCCAACCCCACTGGCCCCGCCAGAGAGAACAGGGTCCCACCAGAGTTGCCAACTGAATTATCAAATATGAGTATTGGTCTATACTGATACTCAACTGTGACGGATATAAGACTCTCTAACATTAAAGTTGAAAGTGTATGTTTTATTCAGCGCTGGGCTGCAGCATGAGGTATCTGTGGCTTCATTGAAGCCACAGGCTGAAATTGCAAGGGCCTGAGGCCTTTTTCTCCTTTCTCATGCTAAGGAGAATTTCTCTCGGGTCTGCTGCAGTTTGCCTGTTCCTCCCTGGATCTCCCAAGGTGATAAACCGGGAAACAGGAAGGATTCATAACAGATGAAGGCACTTGCTGTTTTTCGAAAGTAAGGAAAAACAGTTCTCACGATCCGTGAGAACGTTCTGTTTTCTTCTACTATCCATGGACGGCCGTTCCTCTCTTCTTCAGCGATCCACACTATAAAGTGTTCGCCTTCACAATAAAGTTGCTTCTCTTGCTGCTAGCTGGAGGAGTCATTGTCGTTATTCTCCGCGGCCGTATCGCGAATAACGACAATTGGAGGTTCCACCGAGATCGTCCTTCACGGGAGCCGAGACCGTCTTTCGCCAGGACAGCGCGAACTGGGACCCGCGGAGCCCCGTAGCCCCGCGGAGCAGAGCCACCCCGGACCGCGAGCACTGCCGCCGAATCGGAGCCCCGGCAACCCCGGACTGCGAGCGCCCTAGCGACCGTTCCTCTTTCCGCGGAGAGAAGGTACTGTGTTTCCCCCCCCCTCCCTCCTCCAAACTAGCGGCTAGGCGAAAAATTCTAAAATGGGGAACAATCTATCCAAACAAGAGGAGATATTATCTCATTATGGAGGGATGTTCTAGAGGACTTAGACATCCAAATCCCAGATAAAGATTTGATTGCCTTGCTAGCTTGGGCAAAGGAGCGCGGTTTTTTCAGAGGAGGAAGGAGAAGTTTTTTTCAATGGACGTTTGGAAAGAGCTGGGGAATCTGTTGTGTGCAGCTCTCCATAAAGGAGATGTTTCAGTGTGCCCGCTGCTTATTACCTGGGGGACTATTCATCAGAGTTTTGTGGAGGATGAGGCGAGATTTGAACGGAGCGAGGGCGAGTCCGATGACTGCTCCGAGAACCCCCGAAGTCAGGACAGCCCCTCCCGCTCGCACCCCAAGATAGCGCGGCGTCCTTTCCCCGGAGGGCGGTAACGGCAGAGACAGTGCAAGAGCCAGCTATTACACTGGAGGTAGTGGAGCAAATCACGTTCGCGATCGCGACGGCCATCTGGGAGGCGTTTGTGCCCTATGTCACCATCCCCGATGAACCGCGGCGCATCGCGAATGGCCCGGCAGCGAGAATGGGTCCCTGGCTGCCGGCGGGCCCCCCCCCAGACCAAAGACGGCAGGGGCAGCCGGCCGCAGGGGCGGGGCTATCGCTACCCCCTGCGCGACGCTTGACGTCACGGCCCACCATCCCGGAAGCTTCGGGTCCCCCCACCAACCCTCCCGGGACGCCGCCGGGATCCTCCTCGTCTCTAGGGGCGTGTCCTGCCGCGCGGGCCCCAAACAAGGTCGCCGCTCCTGCCTCCGCGGCCGGCCCTGTCTCAACGGGATCGGAGACCGCCGCGACATCCTCCGTGGGGCAGGAGTCGCCGCCTTCGTCATCCCACTCCAGCGCCACAGACGCCGACGAACCACAACACCCCCGCCGGAGGCGTGGTGTCCCTTCGGCCAGCAATCGCGGCAGAAACCCCCGCGTAATTTGGGAGGCTGTCAGGTTGCGGGCATTGCAAAACGGGGATTGGGACCTCTTAGAGAAGGTGGGAATGCCATCAAAAGGAGTTTTCCAGACGGAGGGAAGCGTCCAGGGTGACCCCGCGGGGCCCTACCCGGCCCCCGGGGATGACCTGTTGCAAAGCAGTGATGGGGACACCCGGGGGACGGAAGGGGCTCAGGCTTTTCCCGTCTTCAAAGGGGCGCAAGGTCAACTCGACCGGCATGACCCAATTGCTTGGCATGTTGTCAAGATATACAAGATAAGGTAGCACGCTTTGGACTCGGTTCCACCCAGGTCATGCAGATTCTTAGAGTATTAAATACAGGACCTGTTAGCACCTTATGATATAAGGCATATAGCACAGGTGCTATTTCAGCCAGTGCAGTTCAGAGTGTTTGAGGGACACCTGGGCGCAAATGGCTGATAGGGCTGCTGCGACAATATGGGGCTGCCCCAGGATGACCCTAGGTATGCAATAGGCCGAGAGGTTTTGATGGGTACGTTTCGTTTCTCTAACCCTGACCTCCAAGCATCTTGGCCCCCTCCCATTCTTGAGCAATGCCAAAAAATAGGGTTCGCAGCAATTATAAAAACAATAGAAGCTGCAGCTCCTAAAACAAAATATGTGAAGATTACTCAGGGTCCTAACGAACCATTCCTACAATTTGTAGAAAAGGTGGCTGCAGCCCTAGAGAAACAGGTCGAAGATGATGCTCTCAGGCAGATGTTGTGTAAACAGCTAGCCCAAAGATAATGCCAATGCTGACTGTGCAAAAATTTATACAGTCTCTACCAGGAGATCCCTCACTAACTGACATGATACAGGCATGTTCAAAAGTGGGGACTATAGATCATCAGATCTCTGCCCTGGCAGCTGCCATGTGGCAGCATCAAAAGATGTCAGGAGGTGGATATTATAAACAGGGAAAACCTAAAGGCAAGAAGCAAATACAGCAACAGGCCTAAAATGCCTACCTTTTTGTGTGCCAAGTGCAAAAAGCCAGGACACTATGCAAACCAATGCAGATCAAAAAACCCTCCTCCTGGCCAGGGAAACGGGCAGGGAGCGCTTGGGGTACAGCGCTCAGATAGAAACAGTACCCCAGGCTTCCTCAGCCAGCACTCAGCCAGCACCCGGGGGTCAGCCGGAGTGGATGTATACACCGCAGCCACAGTCATCTTAGACTCGACTGGTGTACACAAGATCCCTCTGGATGCCACTGGACCTTTGGGCAAAGGACTGAGTGCCCTGCTCATAGGGCGGTCCAGTGCCACCCTCCAGGGAATTTTTGTCCACCCCGGGGTCATTGATGCTGATTTCACAGGTCAAATCTATGCCATGGTTTCTACGCCTTCTCCTCCTGTCACTATCCCAAAGGGAACTCGAATTGCCCAATTGGTGCCTTTCTATTCGTCTGTTCTCGGGTTGATCAGCGAAATCGCAAAGACGGTTGCTTTGGATCCACAGGACCACCACAGGTTTTCTGGACAATGAATGTCTCGGATACAGCGACCCACAAATGATGTGTACTCTGACTCTCTCAGGTGCCAACCCGTCTCAGACTCAACTCAGAGGTTTGCTGGACCACTGGGGAGGATGTAACAGTGATCTCACCTCTGCCTGGCCTCCCACATGGCCTGTGGCCCCTCTGGGTCAGGCCATTGCAGGCTTGGGGGGCACAACGCAGACCTTTGTGAGGTCAGAGGCCTGTGTTGATCAGAAATATGGAAGGGCAGACAGCCACGGTCTGACCATACATCACTGCAGCCCCTATCAACCTCTGGGGACGAGATGTGTTGGCAGCCTGGGGGGTGCGCATGGAAGCAAATTTTTAATTAGGGTCACTGAAGTGAAGGGCAAGAACTATCCTATGATACCCCTACGGTGGTTGTCTAATACCCCCGTATGGCAAATCAGTGGCCCTTGCCAAAACAGAAATTAATAGCCCTTCGAGAATTAGTAAAGGAACAATTGCAGCAGGGACACATAGAACCCTCTAGTAGTCCCTGGAATTCCCCAGTTTTTGTTACACAGAAAAAATCAGGTAAATGGAGGTTGTTACAGGATCTCAGGAAAATCAATGCAGTCATGGAGAGCATGGGGCTTTACAGCCTGGCATGCCCTCACCTACCATGCTCCCTGCTGGATGGGAAATTCTGGTCATTGATCTGAAGGACTGCTTTTTCACAATCCCCTTGTGTCCTGAAGATAGGCCAAATTCGCTTTCACAGTATCTGCAGTGAAAACTGACAATGGCCCTGCTTACATCTCTCAAAAAGACGAGGCAGTTTCTGCAGATGTGGGGAGTCTCACACAGGCTGGGCACCCCACATTCTCCAACAGGTCAAGCCATTGTCGAACGCGCTCATGGTACTCTGAAACGGTTCTCGAAAAACAAAAAAGGGGAATGGCTGGTGAAACACCACACAGCCGACTAGAAAAAGCTTTATATACCATCAATCACCTCACTGTGCCACAAGATTCCAATAATCCTGTTATTGTGAATCACTTTACTTCTTTACAGGCTGCAGATGAGATACGCTTGCCCCGAGCGAAGGTGTTCATACGGAACTTGACCACGAACAAGTGGGAAGGCCCGCATGAACTCATCGTTTGGGGCCGTGGGTATGCTTGCGTCTCAACAGATACCGGGGTACGCTGGCTGCCTGCGAGATGTGTCCGCCCTGACCTGCGACATCAGAGACAGAATGCAGCCGAGGCACAGCCTTTGGATGCTGACCAACAGGCCGACCGCCAGCCAGATGGTCCCTCTACCAGCAGAGAATGAACTCTTTTGTTTCTTTGGAACTGTTTTCAGTCTTTGGACATTGTTAGATAAATTTTATATTGGAAATCACGGGTCTGGCGAATGGTGGCGGGTTTCTTTCCTATTGTATTAGAAGTAAGTTGCTGGGAAGCATCAGGTGCGAAGGTTTCCCTGGATGCTTCAAGCGTCCATGGATCTCCAGGGATGTGTTTGCTCCCCTCCGACAAGGATCCTAAGGAGGACAGCAAACACCTCCTTTTTTCTTTTAAAACTAAAAGGGGGACTTGTGGGCTTCATTGAAGCCACAGGCTGAAAATTGCAGGGGCCTGAGGCTTTTTCTCCTTTCTCATGCTAAGGAAAATTTCTCTCGGGTCTGCTGCAGTTTGCCTGTTCCTCCTTGGATCTTCCCAAGGTGATAAACCTCGGGAAAAACAGGAAGGAATTCACAACAAGATTAAGCACCTGCTGTTTTTCAGAAAGTAAGGAAAAACAGTTCTCACGATCCGTGAGAACGTTCTGTTTTCTTCTACTATCCAATGGACGGCCGTTCCTCTCTTCTTCAGCGATCCACACTATAAAAGTGGTTCGCCTTCACAATAAAGTTGCTTCTCTTTGCTGCTAGCTGGAGGAGTCATTGTCGTTATTCTCCGCGGCCGTATCACGAATAACGACAAAAATCAAAGGGTTAAGAGCTTAGCTGAGGAATAGAAGCTGTACATATAATGATCAGAGTAGAAGCAATGTAGAAAGTTAATAATCAGTGGCTGAGCCAGTAGAGATAAGAAAATAAATCACTTGCTTGGCTTTGTTGTGTCAAGTTGGGTAGTTGGAATATTGTTGAAGTGAAGAAACCATAACTGCACCTGGACCCTACAACCAGCCAGAACCAGGCTGGGAATTTGAACTACAGTCAAAGGGCCCAAGAACTTAGGAACAAGACCAAGGTGAAAAGCTGAAGGCAAGGAAGTCTCCCTGACTTCATCATTAGGAGAACTCTGACCCATTTCAAACACCCACTGACCCATTTGAAGGAACGAACTGTGCAAGGACTGTGCAAAAGAACTTTGAGCTAATTTTTATATAAAATGAGGGTATGGGGTGTTAGGTAATTCATATCTATAGACATATTGGGTAACTAAATGAATAGGTAAGATTTTGATGGAAAACATAAGGCAAGAGCCCTGGGTATTTTGCACATCCTTGTGAGACATTTCTCCTGGGATTGCCAAGAATTGTAATACATATACTACTTTCTAACTTAAACTGGCTGGAGAGTCCTTTTTTCTCTATCAGTTGGCGAGTTTGCCATGAGAAACTCTGTTTGGCTGCAAGACCAACCTGGGCTATGGATGTCCCTGGGACCTTCCTGGAGGGACCTCCGGTCCCCAGCTGCTCATCGTGGGGACAGACAAGACATGCTGCTGGACTGCAGACAAAATTGTATGTTTAAAATGATGTGTGTGCCTGTCAGGCCTACACATGGCTAAAAGGCAGCTGACAAGACGCAGAAGACGTTCTGTGCTCAGGGCAAGCCTGAGCGGTTTTGCTTGCAATCATCGGGAGGGTGCAGTGGCCACAGAAAGGGTTTGTTCTGTCAGGGAGATCCCTTAGCAGTTCTTTGGGTGAACTGGGAAAATCCTTGTTTATTGCTGCTGTTTTAATCATTATTTTGATTGGGTCCTGCCTCTGTGAATGACTGTTTGTGTGATTGGTGAAATGTACTTAGGAAGAAGTGAACGGGAGCTTGGATCTGTGTTTTCATTTTGGGCAACTGAAATGGCTGGAGAAGAACAAACTGATTGGGAGATCGCTAAAATTGCTGTATACTGTGTGCTGTGTTGACAAGAGGGGAATGTTTTCTCCCTTAATAAAGAGATACCCTTCCCTGCAGTGATTTTGACTTTTGGATTCGGGCTGTGTGTGGGTAATTCCTGTTTAAGGGGGACAGTATTCCCTGTAACACTCGGTGTTTGGGCTTAACCGGTGCCCTGCCGCCACTGGTCTTTGTGTATTTTAGAGTAATATTGCCACCGTGACAAAAGTTACAATTGCAGCAAACTGGTAATTTTCCCCTGTGTTTTCAGTAAATATTAACTGGATGGAATATATCGAACTTCAGCAGGGAGGTTGGTAGATTTGGACAGGGAAAATCCTGCTGAAGAGGGTCTGGACATTCAAGAGAGAAGAGGAATAGCTTGCTTTTGTGGGTGTTATGAGGCTTTTGGGGCTTCTAGAAGTTGGCACTCTGCATGGTTACTGTTACAGTGCAAGATTTGTGAAAAATGTTGTTATTGTTCCTCTGAGAGACGACAAGGTCTATGCCCTCAGTGTAAATAGAGACATCCTAACCAAGCTGATTTTGAACCTAAGATCCTAAAGTTTGTGTGTGAGAAATAACATTCAATGCCTGCAACTCAGGCATGTGTGTGGGAGAAAGATTGGGAAAGGACTGTGAGGCTGTGTGGAGAGAGATTTGGGTGGAAACAGGGTAAGACAAGAAGGAGGAGGTAATGAGTACTAGACAAAGCAAGGAGATTTCTAAGGCTAGTCCTTTAGCCTGTATTTTGACACACTGGACAGAGTTAGTAGGGTATGAGGGCACTGAAAAATAGCGAAGTTTGATCAACTTTCACAGACATATCCCTCAGCAGAATCCATTAAAACTTCAGGAAAATTGGTCTTCCAATTAAATTTTGAACTCTTGAGAAGTTTCTTTAACATACCGAGGGACTTAATATAATGTAAACAGCAATAAATCCCTGTGAGGGTCATTAAAATCTTTGTGCTGTGTCTGTGCTGCTGA
The DNA here is from genome assembly GCF_903797595.1 of Erithacus rubecula. Taxonomy (NCBI): domain Eukaryota; kingdom Metazoa; phylum Chordata; class Aves; order Passeriformes; family Muscicapidae; genus Erithacus; species Erithacus rubecula. Next base: position 212,924 of record NW_027636117.1, on the reverse strand, counting down.
GCTGAGCTGGTCTCATGGCACAGAGCAGCTCCCAGGCTCAACCAAGAAAAGCTTCAAAAAGACATTTCTGCTGAGGAGCAGCTCCTCTCCCAGCCCAGCAGGGCTGAGGGCACTGCCTGCAGGCACTGAGGGCAAAGGAGCCAGGCACAGACAGGCTAAAGGCAACCAGGATTGGGAAGACATGGAGCTGAGACTTCACTTGGGGTAACATCTTCACCGCCCTTGACATGGTGAGTGTGTGGGTGCAGGGCAATGTCTCCTGTGCTCCTGGAGGGATCTACTAGAGCCAGCACATGTGTCAGGAGGACTCTGCCAGTTTCCTGAGGCACAGGAGCAGGAGGAAGACAAGGAGGAGGAGGAGGAGGAGGAGGAGGAGGAGGAGGAGGAGGAGGAGGAGGAGGAGGAGGAGGAGGAGGAGGAGGAGGAGGAGGATGTGCTGCAGAGCAGGGCTGTCCTGGGCACCGTCAGAGGGACAGGACAGGATGGCTCCTGCTGCCAGGGACGGCTGCAGGGACTGAAGCTGGGGCTGCAGCCAGGGCTGTCCAGGGCTGTCCTGCAGAGCAGCTCCTGCAGCCCTCAGGGCTCTTGGCCAGCCCAGGGCATGTGCCACCTGCCAGGGACAGCTCTCAGCCTGCCTGGCAGCTCTGCATGGACTGTGTGAAGAAGATAGAGGTGGAAGGAGTGACCCCATCAGGGCAGATTCCTCCTGCCGTGGAGATGGTGCTGCATGGCCAGGGCTGCTCTCAGCTTTCTCCTCAAGGCAAGGGAAAGGGGATGTCAGGTGTGTCTGTGTCACTGAGACTCCTGCACTGTCCCACTGGGCATCAGCAGATCTGCCTCACATCTCCCTCACAAAGTGTCTCCTCACCCTCCTGTGCCTACAGACAGCAGCAACGGCACCTTGGATTGCATCATCTCAGTTTATCTGAGCTGCCCATAAGGCCCTGGCCTGGAGATGTCCCTGGGCAGTGCCCTGTGCTGGGAGGGGTGTGCAAGGCAGAGCAGAGCACCCAGGGCGGGACTGGGCTCTGGGAGTACTGGCAGGGAGAAGCTTTGGTTGCAGAGAAATAGCTCCCAGTAGGCTGAGCATCAGGCATTAGAGAACCACACCAGTCCTGAATATCCCTCCCTGTCCATCTGCAGAGGAAAAAAGGTGGGGGTTTAGAGAGATTGGTTTTGAAACTGGAGTCTGAAAAAGTTTTTTTAAAGAAAATTTTATGTGTGAGAACTTTGTAAAAGCAGGAGGTAATGAGCAAAAAGCAGATGTGTAGGACCAGCAGGTCTGACAACACAGGGGCACAGGGAGGCCTTTTATCCAAAAGGGATCCTAAATCTCTGGCTCGGAGAAATAATGAATTTGAGCCAGCAACTCAGCAGCAAAACCAAAAACTCAAAAATAAAAAACTTTTACAAATTACAACCAAAGTATGAGAAGATGCTTTGAAAGGATTCTAAAGAATATTTTCTTTAGAATTGGCTCAAATAATTTGTTCCCACCTTGTCAAAATCTTCTTTCAACAAGTCAGAATTCCCGGAGTGCAGCGATGTCCAACAGCAGCTCCATCAGCCACTTCCTCCTGCTGGCACTGGCAGACACGCGGCAGCTGCAGCTCCTGCACTTCTGCCTCTTCCTGGGCATCTCCCTGGCTGCCGTCCTGGCCAACGGCCTCATCATCAGCGCTGTAGCCTGCGACCACCACCTGCACACCCCCATGTTCTTCTTCCTGCTCAACCTGGCCCTCACTGACCTGGGCTGCATCTGCACCACTGTGCCCAAAGCCATGCACAATTCCCTCTGGGACACCACGAACATCTCCTATGCAGGGTGTGTCATCCAGCTTTTTTTCTTTGCGTTTTTCATTTCAACAGAGCTTTCCCTCCTGACCATCATGTGCTATGACCGCTACGTGTCCATCTGCAAACCCCTGCACTACGGGACCCTCCTGGGCAGCAGAGCTTGTGCCCACATGGCAGAAGCTGCCTGGGCCAGTGGCTTTCTCAATGCTCTGCTGCACTCAGCCAATACATTTTCCTTTCCCCTGTGCCATGGCAATATCCTGGGCCAGTTCTTCTGTGAAATCCCCCAGATCCTCAAACTCTCCTGCTCCAAATCCTACCTCAGGGAATTTGGGCTTCTTGCTGTTAGTATCTGTTTATCATTTGGTTGTTTTGTGTTTATTGTTTTCTCCTATGTGCAGATCTTCAGGGTTGTGCTGAGGATCCCCTCTGAGCAGGGACGGCACAAAGCCTTTTCCACCTGCCTTCCTCACCTGGCTGTGGTCTCCATGTTTGTCAGCACTGCCATATTAGCCTACCTGAAGCCCCCTTCTGTCTCCTCCCCATCCCTAGATCTGGCCCTGTCAATTCTGTACTCAGTGGTGCCTCCAGCTCTGAACCCCCTCATCTACAGCCTGAGGAATCAGGATCTCAAGGCTGCAATGTGGAGACTGATGACACAATGATTTTAGGAACATTGAACTGCTGGCAAATTTCTGCAAATCACTTGAAATAAAAGTTGTTTTTCATAGTTCTTGTTGTTTTGGTTTTGGAGTTTATTTCTGTTGTTCTGCTTTTCTATTATATTCCATTAAAAAATGTCATTATTTTGCCATTATCCTTATGTTTCTCTCCACATTCCCTGTGGCCAGAGACTGTGTCCATGAGACCCTGTGCTCTCAGGGGCCATAAATGTACTAAAGGATCTCCAAGGAAAGTTTTCACCAGAGTTCCCCAATATGTTCCCTTCTCTGGAGCTGCAGCAGCAATGCCTGTGTGCAGAACTGGGGCAGATTAGTGCTGGCACAGGAGCTGTGCCCAGCAGCAGCAGCATTTGGTGCTGCCAGTGCTGCTCCCCTGCCACTGCTCTGCTGCCCTCCTGCTCCTCATGTTGCTGCAGGGCCTGAGTGCTCTCAGGGCCGGGCACAGCCCTGGGGGTGGCAGTGCCGGGGCTGCAGCAGGGACAGGCCATGGGCATTGCTGGGGCAGCGCTGACACCTCAGGGTAGGGCCTGGGGGCTCCAGGCTCCTTGGCCAGGCTCTCTTCACAGCATTTGTCCAGGCCAATGCTGAGCAGAGAAAACCCTGTGAGCAGCCTCAGGCTGGCTGTGGGCAGGCTGGGGGCAAACAGCATGGCTGGTGCTCTGCAAGGCCCCTGCAAGGGGGAGAGCCTGGCAAGGAGCAGCAGAGCAGGGGCTGATCCATCCCCACTGCGCTGGACAGCCCAGGGCAGCTTCCCAGGGTGTCCTCATGCAGCTGCCAACAACATCCCCCCTCTGCAGCCCTGGCCTCTCCCCCAGCTCACACAGGTGCCACATCCTTGCAGGCACAGACACGGCAGCACTGGCTCAGGAGCCCCTGTTTGCACTGCACAGAGCAGGCGTCAGCACCCCCATGGTGCTGCTGTGGGGAGATGGAGCTGAGTGAGCACAAATGCCATCAGTCACTGGGGCCAGCAAGGGCTGGGGGACACCAGGAAAAACACTCAGGTTTGTCGTGACCTCTGCAGACAGCCACAAAGTTTGTTCCCATGAGACAAAGTTTGTTCCCTGCAGACACTGTTGCTCAGAGCCACAGCTGCGTTTTACCCACCCCCACAAAGCCCTGAGCATTTCCTCTGCTTCACTTTTGCTTTCTTTCTTCCTTTCTGATCCACATTTACGCCTCTTGCCCATCCGTGTCCCCTCCCCTGTAAACAGCCCACACGTATTTTCCCATTCGTCTATGGCTGCACTTCCCATTTCAGTTCCTGAGTTGGCACCATGGGAATATCCCTTGTGCTGCAGGATCATCCTACAAGTGCTTCAGGAATTGTCTGCAGGGTCCTGCAGTGTCTCGTCCTGCTCCCTTGCCACAGGCACCACAGGCCAGGGGGGCACATCTGGGCTGGTGTGTCTGGGTGTGGGGCTCCCTGTTCTGGGCAGTGAGGAGGGGCTGGAGAGGCTCTTCAGGACTGACAGGATGGGCTTTGGTGCTGTGTGGAGAAGGTGAGGGACCTGGGCTGCTGAACCTTCTGAAGAGAAGGCCCAGGGCTCATCCTGCAGCTGCTCCATGGGGGGTTTCAGAGAATCACAGAGTCAGCAAGGTTGGAAAAGACCTTGGAGATCATCAAGTCCAACCTGTGTCCTGACACCACCTTGTCTCCCTGAGATTCCTCTTCTCTGGGATAAACAACACCAGCTCCCTCAGCCACTCCTCACAGCACTTGTGTTCCCTCACCAGCCTTTTTGCACTTCTCTGGACCCACTCCAGCCCCTTCATGTCCTTCCTAAATTGGGGGGTCCAGAACTGGACACAGTACTTGAGGTGCTGCCTAACCAGTGCTGAGCACAGGGGAAGAATCACTGCCCTGCTGCTGCTGGCCACACCATTCCTGATCCAGGCCAGGAAACATTGGCTTTCTTGGTCATCTGCACATACTGCTGGCTCATGTCCAGCCTGCTGTCCATCACTGCTGCCGGGTCCCTTTCTGCCTGGCTGATATCCAGCCACTCTGTCCCCAGTCTGAAATGCTGCAGGGGTCATTGTGTCTGAAATGCAGGACCTGGGTAACAAGGTCAGGCAGACAGGCCTGGATTTCCCTAGATTCTCCTTCCAGCCCTTCTTGGGGATGGAGTCACATTTGCACCTCCAATCTTTTGAAACCTCCCTGATGAGGCAGGACTGATGAGAAATGATGGAGAGTGTGGACACCATTGAAGGCCCAGGCAAAATTTGCTAGGCCTTTTCAGGCTCGAAGCTCTTTTTCTCTTTCTCATTCTGGGAAACGTTTCCCATGCTGTGACAGTTTCTCAGCTCCGGCCTAAGCCTTTCCCAGGATGACAACATTTGGGAAAACAGAAAGGAATTAATAATAAAGGTTAGCACCTGGTGTTGACTGAGAAACAGTTCTCACAATTTGTGACAGGATTTGTTTTCTTCTGTTTTCCAATGGACACCTGTCCTGTTCGAGACTTGCAAACCACACTATAAATATGTTTCCGACTTTCACTGAAATGCTTCTATGGCCTCATAGCTGGAGAAGTCTTTGTCATTAATATACACGACTCCTAGCGTGTACGGTGACAGGCGAGCACCTCCCAGCAGCTCCCTCATCCCCCTAGTATAAATATCAAGTGCTTCGTAGAGACCTGTGAGCACCTGAATGGTTCAGTAGGTCAGCAGCTGCTTTCTCTTGAATTACAGGGGTCTGTTCTGCTCCCTGCCCCATCTACCAGCTCAGCAGAACATTTGCCCTGAGGACAACCTGCTTTATTTTTGAAAATATGAAAGGGAATAAGCAATAAGGGATGTAGGTTGTCCTTACCCCACTATTGCCAATATTGTATTGAAAAAATAATTTTTGTTATCCTTCACACAGGTGGCCAGTTTAAGTCGTAACGGAGCTTTCACCTCTCTAATTTTCTTTCTGCATGACAGAGCGACAGCCTTAAATATTTCCTGAGTTTCCTGTCCCTCTATCCAAAGATGATGCAACCTCTTTTTTCCCTGTGTTCTTGGAAAAAGCTCCATGCACAGCCAGGCCAGTCATTTTCCTCACTTTTGGCACACAGGGACAGGCTGCTCCTTCTCCTTCAAAATTTCTTTCTTGCAGTGTGTCCATCATTCCTGAACTCCTTTTGTTTTTAAGGATGGTATCCCTTAAAAAATTCAATACCTGATTTGGCACTCTCTGCACAAATCTACATCTCAATAGGCCAAAGTCTTCTCTCCATTATTGCAGGGTAGAACTTTTGTTGATGCCTCTACTTCTTTCACAGAATAATAAAAACTCTAATATTTCATGGTTACTGTACCCCAGGAAGCCACCGACCACCGCATCTCCCACCAGCCCATCTCTGTTTGTGAACAGCAGGAGACAGAGCTCTCCTTGGGAGTGTTCTTCTGTCCTGGGGGTCTCTCTAGTGTTTCCTGGTGGTCGTGGACCCCCAATGTTCCAGTGGGCCTGGCTGAGTTGGCAGGACACTGAGGCTGGTGAATTCCAGTTCCCCTTCTTACACAACAGGTATTGTGTGGTTTCCAGAGGCGAGTGGTTTTGGAGAACAAGCATTGTATTGTTTCACATGGGGTGGGCAATTTATCATCTGGTAACATGAGGTCACAGAGTGGGCTATGACAACACAGAGTGGGTTTTGTGAGGTCATCAAGCAGCTACGACATCGTAGGCTGTCTCTGCATCATCACCTGGGCTGTGTGAGGTCACTGGGTTGGTCACTCTGCCCCAGCCCCCTCACAGTTTCCCCAGACAAGTCCAATGCTGTTCATACCCAGCAGGGTCCCCTGTCCCTCTGTATCTCCCTGCTCCACCTGGAGCCACAGCCTCCCCCAAGGATGTTCCACAAATCAACCCCAGAGCATGACACGGGGAAAAGGGGCCAGGGCTGTGTGACCAGGACATCAAGGACGTGGATTACCCAGGTCACTGGGGCCTGGTTTGGGTTCCCCAGAGCAGGAATGATGTCTGGCAGCTGGAGTAGGGCGAGGGAAGGGCCTCCAAGGTGGGGCTGGAGCCCTTTGGCTGTGCAGAGATGCTGAGGGAGCTGGGCTTGTCCAGCCTGGAGCAGGGAAGGCTGAGGGGCTCCTCATGCCAGCCTGGCAGTTCCACCCAGGAGCTGATGGAGAACACAGAGCCATCCAGACAGATTTTTATCCAGGGAACGGATACTGCAGAGGCTGTTGGATCAAGTTCAAGTGAGCCCAGAATATTGGCATTAGCGCAGCTGTAGCTGTGCACAAGAGAGCTCTGCAGCCACTTTCTCTCTTTTCCTTTTTCTGGGCATGGAGGGAGCTCATGACTTCAGCATGTGACTCGTGTGTGCAAAGAGCAAATCTGGGCAGAATCGGGGCAGGGAGGGTTTGGGACATCCTGGGATCTGTGCTGGGCACAGAATGTGTTTTCTATTAGTCTGAGACTGTCTGCTGTGAAAGTGGATTTAATATCCAGCAGAGGAATGATTTTTGTTTTTTATGGAGCTGTGCCTTCCCTTGGTTTGTTTGCTTACAATAATTGAACATCCCTCTGTGTCTTGAGCAGTTCCTTCTGCAAGGAAAGCAGGTGGGAGTTGATGCCAAAGAGCTGAAAGCTGCAGGCACAGCCTGGAGTGGAGGAAGCTCAGATTTGCACAAGGCTGCTCTGAGTTCCAGGGCTTGGATGGGGGAAATGGTGGGGTGGGGGTTGGAACAAAGTGTGATTGATGGTCAGTCATAAAGGGTCTTGATTTTTGTATCTGTTCCGACTACATTAGGAGGTGTTGGGGATCAACATCAACTGAGATTGCTGACACTAATCTGTAACAGAAGAATAAATGGGTAAAAAAGAACTTATCACTTCGTATTTTAAAATGAAATATGTTTTGAATGGAATGAAAGCTTAGACAAGTCCTTCCTAAAGCACAGGCTGGCAGTTGCTCTGTTTCAGGCGAACTGCAACCCAAATGACTGTTGCTCACAAGTTCCTAAAAATGCCTGATTTGATGTATTATAAATTGAATTATTTACGGAACTGACTGAAAATTAACAGATAAGAGACTTTAAATGGACTACTTACTGCACAGGATAAACAAAAGAAGTGCAGGTAGATACAAACACAGTGCACAATAAAGTTACTGATACTACAGCACATGATGAAATAGCACAGATTAGGAGTCAATGTAACTTACCACCAAATTGATTATCTCCCTTCAGTCTCCTGACAAAGCAAGCTGTTCATGGTCAGCTGGGAATCCCACCTCCCTGGCGCCAGAGAGAACTCAGGACAGGACAGATGTTCAGCCTGGGTTATCTCAGCAATTCCTGAGAGTGGGAAGATGCCCTGAGTTATGGCCCAGCTGATGGACAGAACAGATGAGTTCTGCTGGGCCAGAGGGGAAGTCCTGCCGCAGGAACCTCATGGAACCAAGGGTGTGTTGTGACATTGTGATGGCTCATGGAACCAAGGAGACCATGGTGGCACCAATGAACCTCATGGAACCAAGGGTCCATTGTGACAGATCAAGGCCTCAGGGAACCAAGGACTATAAAGGTCTCAAACATTCCTTGCAGGGTTCTGCCTTGGGGATGAGGAATCTCCTTGGTGGGACCTTGTGCCTGTTTGCAGTGAGGAACCTTGAAAATTATGGGTTTCTTCTAAATAATTGAAACCCTCTCTTTGCCTGAGTGTTGCCAGTTCTCAAAAATCCAGTGTGGAAAGGAAAAAGTAAAAAACCTTTGTAAGCTGAAGCACCTAGAGGCATTGAGCCCCACTGAGTGTTGTTACTGCGAAAAGCTCTCAAGAGACTTATTAAAGCAGATAACTGGAGGCCATGATTGCACAAAGCTCTCAGAGACTCCAAGGCAAAAGCAAAACCCAAAGTCCTTTGAAAAACCTGCAGTCCCTGGGAGCATGAAGGAGCCCCCAGGGCCATTCTTGACCAAGGCTCCCCAGGGACTGGTCCCAGCTGATTCCTGAGACCACTGGGATGTGGGGGAACACTGAGGGCAGCACAAGGGGTGACAGCGCCCAGCCTTGTTGGGGCTGTGCCAGGAGGCCCCAGTGGCTCAGGACAAGGTGTCTCCTCAGAGCCCTTGGTGGCACAGACCCTGCTGTGCCCCAGGGCACCAAGACTTGGCTCCTCTTTGTCCCCACCTGTCATCTCTGCCTCCAGTTCTCTGCTCTGATTGAGGTATGGGGACACTTTCTCACTTAGGTTCCTCCCTGGGACCCATTAAAACTTTAGGAAACTTTTATTTGATTGATTTTGACTTGGAGTTCTTGAGAGGTTTCCTAACAAACCATGGCTCTGCCTTGATTTCCCTCTGGTCTGGTGCCGTTCATTAGGAATGTTTCTTATAATAGTTATGGAAAAATATTTCTAAGTCCATTTAAAAAATATTCATTCGTATTTTAAAGGGTGTATGTTACTGTTACTGTTGTTCTCTTTAAAGCAGAGCTGATAGCAGCATTCTGTGATTGATATTGATACAGGGTCTCTTCTCAGGAGATCTGGCCTGCTCAGACAAGCTGTGCCTTGAGGTCTCACCCAATGTGGACAACCTTGCTCCACATTCCCCAACCCCATCCTGTTTTCCCTCACTCACCTGTGTCCTGCTTTGCTTGGAGAGCTGCCTCCATTCAAGCAAACAGGATTTTCCCAACTTTTTTTTACTTTTGAAGCAATCTAAAACTCCTAATTTTCCCTATGGAAAACACACACACTGCTCAGGTGTGTGCCAGCCCAAGGTGCCACCAAGGAGGTTCAGGCCCGGGATCAGGGCCTCGGGTGGTGCCTGGAGCTGGCGCCATCTTTCCTTTGTGCCTCAAACTCCCATCATGCCCTGCGGCCTCATAGAGCCCCATTGGAGCTGGGACTACAATACCCATCACTCCCCGAGATCCACAAAACACCGGTATTTCCCCCCCCCCATATGTCCAATAGATGTCCTCCAGGATCCCCAAGTGTCCCCTCAGCGCCCATTTGGGAACCTCCCCAAACCATCCCCGAATCCCTGGAATGCTCCCAACCCTACAGATGCCTGTTACAGCCACTTCTGGGAATTCATCTCCTGCCATCCCCCATGACCTCAGAGCACCTCATAACCCAGTCAGTCGTCTAAAATTCCTGCTGTGTCCCGTGCCCTAAAGAGCCTGGTTAGAGCTCCCCAAGATCCCTCCAAGCTCTCCTGAATTGTGCACGTTCCCCTCTGAGGACCTCAATTTGCTGTTCAGAGGCAAAAGTGTCCCTGCAGGGCCCTCCTGAACCCCAAACTCTCGGCAAGAGTCAGTTCCGGGATTACAGCTCCCATCATGCTCCACGATTCCAGTAACACACCATTCCAGCTGAGACTCCATCCCCCATCATGCCCCATGACTCACAAAGAGACATTGCAGTTGTGCCTGGAGCTCCCATGATGCTCTGCAGCCCCTTTACACCCTACTATACCCGCGCCTACAACTCCCATCATCCCCCACGCCCTAGAGAGCCCTGACAGAGCTCCTCCAGTCCCTGCCTTGTCCCCGAAGGGTTCCAGATTCTCCTCCGTGACCTCCAAGTGCCTCCCTGGACCCCCAAGTGCCCCACTGAAGCCCAGACTTCCTTCTAAATTTTTTCTCCAGGCCCAATACTGCCCCAAATGTGCCCCAGAAAGGTCTCCCTGGACCCTGAAGTTCCCAACTTGACCCTGTCTGAAAAAAAGCTGATAATAAAGATGATAAAAAGATTACAAATATTATGAATTATCCTAAAGAGGGAGAAATAAATTAATTAGGGGATTTGTCTTACTTATAAACAATGACCAATAATTTATTTGGTTGCTAATAATATGAAGTTTATTAATAGAATTATAAAAATGAGGTTTAAATTTATAGAATAGCAATATTATATCTCATAAAAATATAATTTTATTATTTAATAACATTTTTTTAAAAGATATATTTTGGAGGTTTTTTTATATTTTTGGCTGCCAGTCCCAGGTGGGAGATATCATGAGTTGGTGAGGTTGGGGGTGAGGAGCAAGTTGTCTGAACTGGGTCAGTCTGCAAGGGGCTCATACTTCTCTGTGCCCAGAGCTCTTAAGCAGGCATTCAGCACGAAGATCACCTGTGGAAAGCTTCTATCATTTTATCTCTGAAATGAAAAACAGAAAAACATTCCCTTGAGGAAAATAAACAAGTCATGAGACACACTTTCAAATCTTCCTCCTTAACAGAACTCCAAACTGACTCCAAACAACTGCACAAGCCCTGCAGACTTTATGAGAAATAAAGACAGGAAAAGAGCTCCTGAAAACTTTCTGTATTTTAATGATCCCCATGGTGGATTTGAGGCTGAGTCCAGGACCCTCAGGCACTGAGAGAAGGTTGAAGAAGCTGCTCAAGGAAGCAGAAGCAAAACTCCAAGTCCCTTGGAGCATCACTGGCCCCACTGAGGGCAGGGACTGCCAAAGGCTCCCCAGGGACTGGTGAGAGCAGTTCCTTGAGGACAGGATTGCAGGAGCCAAAGGCTGTGAGCAGGAACTGCAATGCTGAGCAAGGCCTGGGCTGGTTGGAGGCAGCAGAAAAGCCAAGGGCTGAGCCCAGGCCTGGCCCAGCAGGGTCTGTCCCTCACGGGTGGCTCGGGGCTGTTCCTGGGGCACTGGGATGGGAGGGGCAGCAAGGACAAATGGCATCAACCTGTGTGACACTCCAGATGCTCATGTAACCAAGGGCCAGTGTGACACTGCAGGGCCTGATGGAAACAAGAGGCCATTGTGAGTCTGCAGAGCTGTGAGATCTCAGAACACTCAAATGCTGGGGGTAAACAAAGGTTGCTTTACTCGAGCTGGGTGCACAGGAGAAACCCCAGCCAGATAATCATGACCCAATGCAAGGAAGATTTTTGGTAGGAAAGGACCCACTAGGATCATCAAGTCCAACTCTTAAGTGAATGGCCCACACCGGGATTGAACCCACAACCTCAGTATACGAGCACCATGCTCTAACCAACTGCACTAAGAGGTCAAAATGACACAAGATTCTACCGGCAAAAATAGACAATCAAAGAACTTTGGGGAAAGGGTTTAATACAACATCCAGTTCAACATAAAACTCTCATATCATTAACTTCATTAACATCATTTAACTTGGAAACTTTTAAGATGTTAAGTTACTCAAAATTGTTCCAGAAAACTATGATTAGAAGGGGAAGAAATATAGAACAACAGAAGGACAGAAGATCTATAGAAAGACACATATATAAGCACCAGCTGCTCAGGTTCCAGCATCGCTGGCAGAGAAACCCCAGGAGAAGGCAGGATGCACATCATTGGCTGACCCCCTGCTCCAGCTTGAATGCCCTGGGCCTTCATGGACCTGCCCCTTGGGTGGGACTTCAGTTGCTTGCCCAATCAGAGTCAGGGCAGCCACCAGCTGCTAGTGTGTGATTGATGGACAGGTCATCCAATTGGAGGTGGGTTAACACCATCACTGCTGTGTGATTGATTGAAAGCATGGCCAATCAGAGCTGGGATAGCATTGACTGTTGTGTGATTGACAGCTTGGCCAATCAGAGCTGGGTTAACACTGCCCGTGCTGTGTGATTGATTGACAATGTGGTATGTACCAGGCCAGGGCTGGGGGCGAGGCTCTCTCCCACCACAATCCCAGCCTGACCCGCCCCTTGCCCAACTCGGGCGTTCTGAGCACCCTAAAGGTCTGGTTCATGGATCTCATCCAGCCTCTGACAAAGACCACGGTGACACTGCGGGACCTCACAGAACCAAGGGGCCAATGTGACACTGTGGTGCCTCATGGACGTTGGGGCGCTTCCAGGACTTCTCAGGGACACTAGCAGGGCACAGACAGAGGTCACTGGTGCTCAGCACTGGCAGAGGTTTTGTGATGCCCCAGATGGAGCTGTGTCACAGCAGCACTTCTGTGGCTGTGTCCTGGAGCCACAGAGCAGCTGTGATGTCAGAAAGTGGTTGTGACAGCACAGAGTTTGTTGTGTGAGGTCATAGAGCAACTATGGCATCATATAGCGGACTGTGTGACATTACAGTGCAGGTTGTGACACCATGGCATGGCTGTATGACATCATGGAGTGGGCTGGGAGGTCAAATTGTGTGCTGTGACATTACAGAGTGGCAGTATGACATCATAGATAAGATTGTGTGACATCACTTAGGGGGTGACATCACAGAGCTGTTGTGATATCATGAAGTAGGGTGTGAGGCCAGAGAGCAGACTGTGGCATCATAGAGAGTGGCTCTGTGACATCAGAGACTGGCTTGTGACATCATTATGTGGCTGTGTAACATCATTGGGAAGGCTGTGACAAAACAGAATAGGTTGTGACATCACAGGGTGACATCCCAGAGTTAGCTCTGTGACATCATAAGGGTGCCATGTGAAATCCCAGACTGGGTAGTGACATCACAGATGGATGTGTGACATCACAGGGGCTGTTGGAGGTCACTGAGGAGGTCACTCTGCCCAGCGCCCTTCACAGCTCCCCACAGAGAAGTCCAACACTGCTCGTCCACAGCAGCGTCCCCTGTCCCCCTGAGTCCCCCCGCCCCGGTGCCAAAGCCCCCTGTGAGAGTCCATCTGAGCCTCTCCTCTGTTTCTGCCCAACGACCCTCGCCTGAGGCCTGCGCTGGCCAGGGATGGGAGGAACGCCAAGTGACTGTTCCGCAGGTGATGCCTACCAGGACTGGTTTCTCATGACAACTAGTCACGGGGCACTGACTCAACAAAGCTCCCACAGATGGAAGAACAATGTACTGGTCCGCTATGGACTGCCCTGTGTGTGCTCATAACAACAAAGATGGTTTGGTGTGCCTTGAAACGTCTTGTTTCCACCTGTTCCTCAGGGTAACGATCTCCACATACAATAGTCCATAAATCTTCCCACCTTATGGCCAGAAGCCACTTGCTTTGGGAAAGGACTATAAAAGTGACTTTCTCAGAGGAGACCCCTGAGATCTCCCCAGACAGCAACAGACATCTATTGGCTGCTCCACGAGGATTCGTCTGCCCATCTTGGTAGCTATAATCCCGACCCCCCTTTCTCTCTCTCTCTCTCTCTCTATCCCGCTATCGCATTTTGGTTGGCACTAAATAAAGTGCATTTCTGCAAAAGCAAATTGGTTTTGTCCCCTGCTGTGTCTTTTGCGCTCTAAAATCCCTAAAAGAACCAGTCACAACTCCCGCTCGTGTTGGGTGGATCGTGACACATCTCAACAGCACACAGCCAGAATTATCAGATGAATCAAGATGCCATTAACCCACTCATAAAATTTTGGCTAGAAAGTCAAAGGATGCTCAGTAAAACCCACTCACCCTTCAACAGCCCCAGTTTGCCTGTGGGCAACTCAGACAGACAATAGAAATTGACTGTAGGCTATTGTGCCTTGAATGAAGGGACTCCACTGTGGGAGCTAAGACAGAGTACTGTGGATTTAATCAGCATAAGCAGCTTGGTAACCAAGATGCCTTGGCAAGAGAAAACAGAGCTTTGAAGACTACATGAAGATTGGATCAAGACTGGTGACAGAAAAGAAGAATGAATGAAATAGAAATGTTGCAAATGTGTAAGCTTGTTTGTGTGATGTTTAACCCAACCAATGTGGTAGAAAATTACCAGTTTTTTTAAAAGTGGTATATAAGCACATGTAGCTGAGAGTAAATTTGGATTCTGATCAGCAGTCAGTAGACCCCCTCTCTCTCCCAGTCGTTGATTCTCCAGTGCTGAGCGCTGCCGTGCCGGACACGCTGGATCTCCAGGAGGAACTGGAGCCCAAGGCAGCAAAGTGGCAACACTGACATTGCCAATGCACTTTTCTCCATTCCTTTGGTAGCAGAGTGCAGGCCTCAGTTTGCTTTCACCTGGGGGCACGTGCAGCACACCTGGAACCGACTGTCCCAGGGGTGGAAACACAGCCCCACCATCTGCCACGGGCTGATCCAGGCTGCACTGGAAAAGGGTAAAGCTCCAAAACATCTGCAATACATCAATAACATCATTGTGTGGAGGAACAGGGCAATAAAAGTATTTGAGAAAGGAGAGAGGATCATCCAAATTCTGCTGGAAGGAGGTTTCGCCATCGAGAAGAGCAAAGTCAAGGGAGCTGCTTGAGAGATCCAGTTCCTGGGAGTAGAGTGGCAAGATGGACAGAGCCAGATCCCCACTGAAATGATCAATGAGATCATCACAGTGTCTCCACCAATCAGCAAGAAGGAAACACAAGCTTTCCTAGGGGCCATAGGATTTTAGAGAATACATTCCTGAGTGCAGCCTGATTGTGAGCTCTCTCTACCTGCTCACCCTAAGAAGAACAATTCCAGCTGTGGCCCTGAACAGCAACAAAATTTCACCCAGACCAAGCAGAAAATCGCTCATGCACTGCCCTTGGCCCAGTCAGGACGGGACCAGAGGTGAGGAATGTGCTTTACTCTGCAGCCAAGAACAATGGCTTGTCCTGGAGCCTTTAGCAGAAGGTGCCTGGGGAGATTCGAGGCTGAGCACTAGAATTCTAGAGTCAAAGATACAGAAAGTCTGAAGCAAACTACACTCACAAAAAAAAACCCCAAAACCCAACAAAATCTTAGCTGCCTATAATCAGAAAGTTCAAGCCACCTCAAAAGAAATTATCACAAAGGACAACTCCTCCTGGCACCCTGACTCCTGGTGTTGGGGTGGATGTTTAAAGAAAAGGCTCCTCTACCCACCACGCCACCCACACCACATGGAGCCCATGGATTGCTCTCATCACACAGCACGGCCGGATTGGAAACACAAATCACCCTGAAATTTTAAAAACAGTTAAAACCGGATAAAACCGGATAAAATCTTTAGTCTCACCAACAAAAAGGAGCAGAAACAAGTAACCCAGGCTAAAAAGCTCCACCATACAACCAACTACCAGCACAAGAAACACGCTGTGCTCTTGTTACTGACAGTTTGTGTCTCATGGTTGAGATGAGCCACAAGTGGAAAGTGGCCGCAGGGAGCCCCACACGACGAGTCACACAAGCTACTGAAGGAGAAGGTGAATCAAGTGCACTTGTTGAACTCAAAGCCATTCAGCTGGCCCTGGACACTGCTGAAACACAGAACTGGCCAAAGCTCTACCTTTATACTGATTCAGAATTAGTAACCAATGCTCTGTGCAGTTAGCTAAAGGTGAAAAAAGGCCAGCTAGCAACATAAAGGAAAACCAAGTGAGGCTGCTGATGAGTGGAAAAACACTGTCACTCAGACAAACTCTGTGTAAAAGTCCATCATGTAGACAGCGACGTGCCCAAAAGTCAGGCTAATAAAGAACACTAAAACAAGGAGCAAGTAGATCAAGCTGCAAAAACAGACATGTCACCAATAAATTTAATTTAGAAACATAAAAGAGAGTTGTTCTTAACTCAATAGGCCCATACTGCCTCAAGACATCAAGGCAAAAATGCCACCTATAAGTAGGCACAAAACCGAAAAACAGATTTAACTATAAATTGCATATCTCAAGTTATCCATAACTGTAAGACAGGTGCTAAAATCAAGCAAGCCAAGCTGATAAAGCCTCTCTAATATGGGGGGGCAGTATTCCAAATATAAGTAGAAAGAAGCCGAGCAAATGAACTACATCACACTGCCTCAAACCCCCCAAGGCAAGTGCTACGTGATCACAATTGTAGAAGCTACCACTAGATCATTAGAAACCTACCCTGTACCTCACACTACTACTCAAAACACTGTCTGAAGCCCAAAAAAGCAAGTCCTATAAAGATACAGCACCTCTGAGAGAATCGTCTGACAACAGGACCCATTTCAAGAACAGCCTTAGAAACCCCTCAGCCAAAAACCAGGATATTCAATAAATAGATCATATTCCTTATCACACACCAGCTCCCAGCAAAGTTGAACTGTACAACAGACTCCTTAAAATTACTCTAAAGGCACTTGGGAGGGAAACATCCAAAAACTGAGAAATGAACTTAACAAAAGCCACCTAAACAGTCAACACCTGAGAGTCCTTCACTCAAGCAAGTCCTGCCCAGTCTGAAGCCTTGCACACAGTGGATGGGGATAAAGTCCATGTAGTACATGTAAAAGGTATTTTAAGACTGTTTAGATTAGGCCCACCTCAAGCAAAGGCAAACCTGTACACTGGTGTTTGTTCAAAAACCTAATCACACTTAGTAGGTAATGCAGAAAGATAAAGAAACCCATTGAGTAACACAGAAAAAATTAATCTTAAGTGAGAACTGTGTGTAAAGTTTCACTGTGGATGAAAATTTATAGCAGAGTTGAAAGAAGGTATTGATTAAGGTAGGATGCAGATGGTAATAGAATAAGGAAGATAATGTCTTAAGTTGCAATGCAAGATGCAAGCAGAAGTATACATTCTACCAGCATCTGCTGAAACCAGGTGGAGCAGGGCTCCTTATCTCTTCCATGACCCATCCCTCACAACTCCTCCCCACAAGGAGTTATACCTTATGGGAAATGCCCCACGCAAGGAGAAAAGCCAAGCATTTCCTACCTAAATAAAATCTGAAATTTCAAACAACAGAGCAACCTTTCCCACTAAATTCCCAGAAGTAGACCAGGCCTATCATCATCACCACTAGATGGTAAAAAAGAAACTACACCCTTCTCCAAAATTATTGCTCCAACAAAACCACATCTGTCCCTAGAGGAAAACTACAGGAACCATTATTCAGACTGTAACCAACACCCTGAGCAACAGGGTTACAGGCTGCATTCTGACCTTGCCAGTGTATCGGTCTTTATATCACTATACTTTCATTTTCATTTTCCCAGTGAAAAACTGCTATTCTAAATCCCATATCTTTGCCAGAGAGCTCCTTACTTTCCAGGTCATATTAATTTAGAGGGAGGGAGTTTACATTTTCCGTTTCAAGAGAAGCTCCAGAGCTCATTAGCAGACACCTGTCTGTCAAACCAAGACAGTGCCCTGCTGCAGCTCCATCCCCATGGCAGGATCCGCGCTGGATGATCCCCAGGGACCCCCGGTGGGCAGAGCCCCCCTGAGCCCTGGTGCTGCTGATCCGTGTTGGGAAGACACCTGGCTGGGGGCTCCACATCCTCCCCGTGGCCTGGATTTTCTCTGCATTTCTCTTTGTCCTTCCCAAACACCCAAAACCAGGGTAAAAATAGAGATGTTAAATAACGACCTGCTTGGAGACACGGGGGGATCTTCCAGGGGATGCGGGGGACGCTCGGTTCCAGGGATTTGAGGGGTCCTGGGAGGGACCTGGGGGTTGCTCAGGGCGTTG
This sequence comes from Erithacus rubecula, assembly GCF_903797595.1. Taxonomy (NCBI): domain Eukaryota; kingdom Metazoa; phylum Chordata; class Aves; order Passeriformes; family Muscicapidae; genus Erithacus; species Erithacus rubecula. The sequence goes on along the minus strand of NW_027636117.1, from coordinate 195,182 downwards.
GGCACCCCAGTTCCAGCGGCTCTGGCTGCGCTGGGAGAGGAGCAGGAGCGGGAGGAAGAGGAGGAGCGGGAATAGACGGCAGAGAAGCAGCCGGAAGAAGAGGAGGGACACAGGAGGAGCGGCAGGAAGAGGAGGAGCGATTTTGGAACCACGCGCTTCTCCTGCATGGTCGCTGAGTCCGCAGCTCTCCCGGGTCCGGCACCATCGCCCCCCAAAATCCCGCAGGTGAGTGGGGAGGGGGAGTTCGCCCCACATCCATCATGCGGGGCTCCGGGAGGGTTTTATTTTTCGTTTCAGGTGATGTTTGGATCTTGCAGGATCCCAAAGCCGAGGGGGAAATGGCGCTGGCCGGATCTTGGCGGCTACCCCGTGTGAGATCGCTCGGTATCGGCGGGGAGGGGACGATATCGGTTCTGGGGATCCCCGGCAGAGCCGGGGGGGAAGGCGGGAGCCCCGGAGCGGGGAGACCGCGGAGGGGCGATCCCGGAGCCGGGGGACCCCCGGCAGCCTGGAGGGGTTCGGGAGGTTGGTGCTGAGCGGACTCCGGGCCCCCGAGGCTGAAAGGGGCGCTGACTTCTCCAGCTGCCCTTGGGCAGCGCCACCATCAAACCCAACGCGCTCAGCCCTTGTTTTCCCCCCCAAACCAGGATTTCCCAAAGCTTGGGTGCATTGAGGAGGAGGAGGCCATGAGGACGAGGTCGATGTTCAGGGACCCACAGGCAGGTGAGGAGGAAGTCAGTGCCCCTTTCCCCCTGTGTCCTGCTCCATCTCCCAGCCCAGCACGGCCCCGAATGCAGCACAGCCCTGATGGGATCTCCTTGCCCTTGCCTCTGGCATGGAGGCGAATCCCATCCTCTCCTTGTCCTTCCTCCCCCAGACAAGGAGCTGAGCACGGACAGCAGGGAGGACAAATCCCCGCGGCACAGCCTCGGGCAAGAGGCCGTTTGCAGCGGCTCCACGGCGCAGGAATGCAACGGGGAGGAAAAGCCCCGCAGATCCCGCAGCAGGAGGGGCTGCAAACGCACAGCCCGGGGATCCCAGCAGGAAAGAGCCAGCCCGGGCCAGGGAGGCGGCCGGAGCTCGGAGCTGGGGCTGCGTGAGCAGCTTCACCATGGGGAGAAGCCCCACAAGTGCTCGGAATGTGGGAAGGGCTTCAGGGTGGGATCTGACCTGATCAGACACCGGAGAATCCACACGGGGGAACGGCCCTATGAGTGTGGGGAGTGTGGGAAGAGATTCAGACAGAGTTCAAGCCTGACTGTGCACCAGAGGATCCACAGTGGGGAGAGGCCCTACACGTGTGGGGAGTGTGGGAAAAGATTCACGTGTGTCTCACACCTGACTGTGCACCAGAGGATCCACACTGGGGAGAAGCCCTACACGTGTGGGGAGTGTGGGAAGAGATTCAGCGACCCCTCCCACCTGACTGTGCACCAGAGGTTCCACAGTGGGGAGAGACCCTACGAGTGTAATAAATGCAGGAAGAAGTTTGAGAGCAGCTCCAGCTTTCTGAAGCACTATCGCACTCACTGGGATGAGAGGCCCTTCTCCTGCCACAACTGCGGGAAGGGATTCAAGAGAAACTCCCACCTCATCAGCCACCGGCGCATCCACACTGGGGAGAGATCCTACGACTGTCTCGAGTGTGGGAAGAGCTTCTCCAGTAGATTTACCTTGACCAGACACCAACGGAGTCTCCACTGAGAGGAGCCCTGTGAGTTCCCCGAGTGCAGGAAAAGCTTCGTGCTGGCTCCCTGTGGCCTGGATTTTCTTTGCCTTTCTCTTTGTGCTTCCCAGACACCCAGTACCAAGGTAAAAATGAAGACATTGAACTAAGACATGCCTACAGATACAGGGGGATCTTCCAGAGGATGTGGGGGACCCTGTGTTCCAGGAACTTCAGGTTTACTTGGGGGTTGCTCAGGGCTTTGGGCACCCCAGGCCCAGCGGCTCTGGCTGCACTGGGAGATGCAGACGGAGGTTCTGGGGCAGCTGATCAAGGACCCCCTGCCCTGACACCCTCCCCGTTTCCTCCTGACCCAGCTCCTGCTGTCCCCTGTCCAGGATCCTCCTCTCCCCACTGTCACTGCCCTTGCCCTCAGCCCATTCCCGTCTCACACCACTCCTGCCCCTGTCCCAGTTCAGATCCCATTCCTGGTATCACTCCCTGCCCTGTATTCTCTGCCTGGTTACCGTTCACATATTCCCAGTCCCATATTCCCTGTCCTGTTCTTCTAGTATTCCTGGTGCCAGTCCCATTCCCATGTTTCCATTTCTAAATTTCCAGTCTCCTTCCCATATTCCCATTCCCAATCCTGTTGTCCTATTCCCATGTCTGTTCCCTGTCCCATATTCTAAATCTCCATCCCATATTTTCTCCCCTGTTTCTATTTCCATTTTTCCTGTTCTGTTCCCATATTCCCATTCCCTGTTCCTGTTTTCATTCACATTCCAATGTCCCTTTCCCAGCCCCCATTCTCTGTCCCTGTTCCCATTCCTGGTTGTTGGAGAGTGGAACAGAGAAGCCTCTCTGACTCCCTCCGAGAGAGAACAGTATGCAAGAATTAAATTTATAATATTTTGAGAAATTAAAATACAGGAAACCACACAGACATGAAATAGAGGTCTACGTTTTAGTTTAAGGAATTAGAAATATTAAGTAGCATAGATAGGAAGTAGAAGTTTAAATCTTAGTGTGAAGTACATAGAATATGTTTTAAATACCATAAAAAGTAAAAGCCGTGGAATCTTCTATAAAATTGTGGCTGCATTGAGACATTAAAAACTTAGTTCTAGACAAAAGAAAATGACCTTAGGAATATTTTATATATTCTTCACATAGAACAAATAGGCCATATGCACAAGTTATATGTAGACTTTAGTATTACGAAATTCTAATAGGTTTAGGAAAAATTCGTCAGGATCACTATTTTGGCTCATTGGCTAATTTGTCAATAAAAATCCGCGTATTGGAGCCAGAGCTCTCTGTCCCTCCTCTCTCTTTGCTCTGTCCTCCTCCACCACCATCATCATTACCACTACCAGCATGGGAGAGAAGAAGAGGAGGAAGATGAAGAAGAAAAGAACAGAAGAAGAAAGGCCAGGGAGCATCTGCCTCTGGAGACTCTGCACCAGCCGCAGCTTCGACCTCTTGCAGCAGAGAGCTGCTCCTGCTTCCATCAGGACTTTATGGCAGAGAGATTGAACAGGGACTGGAGAGCCTTGGGCTCTTTGCCTTTGGAGCCTGACGTGCCTTGACAAGAAACAACTTTACAGCAGCCAGCAGCTGCTCTGCTCTGGGAAGATCTAAAGCCACAACCAATCCCCACAGCCGGTCCCAGTCCCGGTTGTGGACATTGCTGGAGGCCCAGGCACATTTGAGCTAGGCCTCTTTCTCAAGTTCTAAGTATATTTGTCAGGCCATGAAACTTTCTCAGCCTCTAGCCAGGATTTTTCCCAGCCTAGAGATTTCTTCTTTATTGTAAACATAAGAGAAAAAATCACAACAGAGATAAACACCTGCAAGGTCCATGAGAAAGTCAGGGAGGAGAGGTGTCTCCTTCTCTGATCAATGATCTGTCTGTATTTTGATTTTGCACAAATTGTCTTATTTAAGGCAATGGTTTCTTTCAATAAATTGCTCTTTCTTGCTCTTTCCTGCACCAAGCAAGAGAGTGTCTTGTTGCTGTTTTTTCGCCGTACCGTATCTTTCTCCACGGCAACATCCCAGTTGCTCAGTATGGTTCTAGTTACCTCTGAATGATCCTAGACTTTCCCAGTTACTCCCAGTTGCCTCCAGTATGACCCATTTCTGTCAGTTGCCTAAAGTATAGTCCCATTTACTCCCAGTATGATGCCACTCGTGGTCTCAGCTCCCTCAGCATGGTTCCAGTACCTTCCAGTTGATTCCAGTGGCTCCCAGTGTGTCCATGTTTGCTGCCCAACATGGGCCCAGTAGCTCCCAGTAATCCCCAGTCAGGTTCCATTCATACCGATTGTAATCTGAGTGGCTCTCAGGATGATCCCAGTAGGACCCATAGTCACTCCCAGTATAGTCCCAGTCACTTCTGCTACAATCCCAGTTGCTCCCAGTATAATCCACTGCACCCAGTCACCCCAGTATCATCCCAGTCATTCTCAGCCAGTCCCAGTATTATTCTAGTCATGCCCAGAGTAACTCCCTGTCACTCCCAGTGTGGGCCCAGTTGCTCCCAGTCACCTGAAGCATGGTTCCAGTCACAGCCATCAATTTTCCAGTCACTCCCAGTCTGATTCCAGTATGATCCCAGCCAGTTCCAGTAGAATCCCAGTACGGCCCTGGCACAGACACAGCTGCTCCCATTATTATCCAATGTGGTTCCAGTTGCTCCCATTTACTGCCACTATGGTTTCAATCTTTCCCAGTGTATCCCAGTTGCTGCCAGCATGTTCCCAGTCACTGCCAGTTGCCCTGACTTTGTTCCAGCCCGATCCCAGTTGCTCACAGCCACTCCCAGACATGCTCAGTGCAGTCCCAGTTGCTGCCAGTATGATCCAGTATGATCCCAGTGTCCCTCAGCATGCTTGCAGTAATTCCCAGTCACTCCCAGTGGCAAGAACAGGAGCCTGGTGCAGGCCCATGGCCCCTGCCTGGCCCCAGCAGGAGGGAGGGCTCTGAGCCCAGGGCTGCTGGCAGGATGGGCTGCTGTGGCCAGCTGGGGGCCATGAGCAATGCCCAAAGCCTTGTGCTCTCTGCAGCTGGCCAAGGGCAGCAGCAGGGCTGAAGGGTTCGTGTGGCACAGGCAGCCCGAGCTGTGGAGCCCTCAGGCCCCCGTGGCAGAGGCGCCCTCAGGAACGGCACCGGGACTGGCACCGGCTGTGGGGATTGGTTGTGGCTTTAGATCTTCCCAGAGCAGAGCAGCTGCTGGCTGCTGTAAAGTTGTTTCTTGTCAAGGCACGTCAGGCTCCAAAGGCAAAGAGCCCAAGGCTCTCCAGTCCCTGTTCAATCTCTCTGCCATAAAGTCCCGATGGAAGCAGGAGCAGCTCTCTGCTGCAAGAGGTGGAAGCTGCGGCTGGTGCAGAGTCTCCAGAGGCAGATGCTCCCTGGTCTTTCTTCTTCTGTTCTTTTCTACTTCATTATACTCCTCTTATTGTTTCATCTGGTGGTAGTGGTGATGATGATGGCGGGGGGAAAGAGAGAGCGACGAGAGAGGAGTGAGAGAGAGCTCTGGCTCCAATACACGAACTTTTATTTACAAGTTAGTCAGTGAGTCAAAACCATGAACCTGAAGAATGTCTACCAAATGTATTAGAATTCTGGTTTTCTAATACGAACGTTCACGTCTAACTAGTGCACATGGCCTATGTGTTCTATGGGAAGAATATAAAAATTATTTTTACTCTGTTTTTATTCTGTCTAGGGCTGTGTTTTTAAGCTCTCAATGCAGCTTGGTATTCCCATCAGACTCTACAGCTTTTACTTTCTAAGGCAATTAATACATATTTCAAAGTACTTCAAACTAAGATTTATACTTCTACTTCATATCTATGACTCTTAATATTTCTACTTACTTAAAACTGAAGCACAGAACTATTTCCTGTTGGAGTGGCTTAATGTACTTTAGTTTTTCTAATGGTTTTTAATTTAATTTGTTCATTCTGTTATGTCTCAGAGGGACTCAGAGAAGCTTCTGTGTTCCACACTCCAACATTTGGGAATGGCAACAGGAATAAAAAGAGGAATGGGGACTGGGAATAAGGGAATGGGACACAGAATATGGAAATAGCAATTGGAAGAGAATATTGGATGGGGATTTAGAGGACGAGACAGGGAATGGAAATTGGAATACAGGAACAGGATTGGGAATAGGAACACAGGACCTGCACTGGATACAGAAATGGAAATGTTGTACATATGTATCTGTGAGAGCTTCCTGTCAAATCCTTATCCTTCCCAACAGGCAGGGAATATGGGAGGGGGAATATGGGAACGACAACTGGGGAGAGAATACGAGACAGGGAGAGAGAATGAGAGTGGGAATGGGAATTGGACTGGGATGGGAGCCAGGAGGATGTGGAGCCCCCAGCCAGGTGTCTTCCCAACACGGATCAGCAGCACCAGGGCTCAGTGGGGCTCTGCCCACTGGGGGTCCCTGGGGATCATCCAGCGCGGATCCTGCCATGGGGATGGAGCTGCAGCAGCGCACGAAGCTCTTCCCTCACTCAGGGCACTCGCAGGGCTTCCCTCAGTGGAGACTCTGTTGGTGTTTGGTCAAGTGAGAGCTGTGTGAGAAGCTCTTCCCACACTCAGGACACTCATGGGGTCTCTCCCCAGTGTGGATGTGCCGGTGACTGATGAGAGCAGAGTTGTGCTTGAAGTCCTTTCTACAGTCAAGACACTCATAAGGGCTCTCATCCTTGTGAATGCGACAGTGCTGGAGAAGACTGGAGCTGCTCTTAAAACTCTTTCTGCATTTATCACACTCGTAGGGCTCCGAGCTCCGGCCACCTCCCCGGCGCAGGCTGGCTCTTTCCTGCTGGGATCCCCGGGCTGTGCGTTTGCAGCCCCTCCTGCTGTGGGATCTGCGGGGCTTTTCCTCCCCGTTGCATTCCTGCGCCGTGGAGCCGCTGCAAACAGCCTCTTGCCCAACGCTGTGACCCAGGGATTTGTCCTTCCTGCTGTCCGTGCTCACCTCCTTCTCTGGGGGAGGAAGGACAAGGACAGGATGGGATTTGCCTCCGTACCAGAGGCAAGGGCAAGGAGATCCCCCCAGGGCTGTGCTGCAGCCGGGTCCGTGCTGGGCTGGGAGATGGAGCAGGACACAGGGGGAAAGGGGCACTGACTTCCTCCTCAACTGCCTGGGTCTCCTGGGCCATCGTCCTAATCCTCATGGTCTCCTTCTCCTTAATGCAACCAAAGAAAGACGGACTAGAGAGGACAATACACAGTATTTTATAGATAAATTACCCAATGAGCAAAAACTATGAACCTGAAGAATTTGTCCTAAATCTATTAGAACTGTCATTCTGTAATCAGTTAATTTATGTATTACTTGTGCACATGGCCTATCTGTTCTATGTGAAGAGTATATAAAATATTCCTACTATCATTTTATTCTGTCTAGAACTAAGTTTTTAATATCTTAGTGCAGCCAGTATTTCATAGGAGATTCCATAGCTTTTACTTTTTATGGTATTTAAAACGTATTTCTACGTACTTCACACTAAGATCTAAACTTCTACTTCACATCTATACTACTTAATGTTTCTAATTCCTTAAACTAAAACGTAGACCTCTATTTCGTGTCTGTGTGGTTTCCTGTATTTTAATTTGTCAAAACATTTTTAATTTAATGCTTGAATGTTCTCTTTCGGAGGGAGTCAGAGAGGCTTCTCTGTTCCACTCTCCAACAGGCAGGAATGGGGACAGGGACTGAGAGTAGGGACTGGGAAAGGGACATCGGAAATGGAATGAAAATAGTAAGGGGGAATGGCAATATGGGAACACAACAGGGAATATGGAAATAGCAATTGGAGAGAAAATATGGGATGGGGATTTAGAATATGGGAAAGGGAAATATGGGAATGGGACTGGGAGCAGGAGTACTAGAAGGGGAACAGGACAGGGAATATGGGACTGGGAATATGTGAACGGTAACCAGGCAGAGAATACAGTACAGGGAATGATACCTGGAATGGGATCTGAACTGGGACGGGGGCAGGAGTGGTGTGAGATGGGAATGTGCTGGGGGCAAAGGCAGTGACAGTGGGGAGAGGAGGATCCTGGACAGGGGACAGTGGGAGCTGGGTCAGGGGGAAACGGGGAGGGTGTCAGGGCAGGGGGTCCTTGATCAGCTGCCCCAGAACCTCCGTCAGCATCTCCCAGTGCAGCCAGAGCCGCTGGGCCTGGGGTGCCCAAAGCCCTGAGCAACCCCCAAGGAAACCTGAAGTCTGTGGAACACAGGGTCCCCCACATCCTCTGGAAGATCCTCCTGTGTCTGCAGGCATGTCTTAGTTCAATGTCTTCATTTTTACCCCGATATTGGGTGTCTGGGAAGGACAACGAGAAATGTAAAAAAAATCCAGGCCACAGGGAGCCAGCACGAATCTTTTCCTGCACTCAGGGCACTCACAGGGCTCCTCTCAGTGGAGACTCCGTTGGTGTTTGGTCAAGGTAAATCTCCTGGAGAAGCTCTTCCCACACTCAAAACACTTGTAGGGTCTCTCCCCGTTGTGGCTGCACCGGTGCCTGATAAGAGTGCAGTTTCTCTTGAATCCCTTCCCGCAGTCGTGGCAGGAGAAGGGCCTCTCATCCCAGTGAGTGCGATAGTGCTGGAGAAGATAGGCTCTATTCAGAAATCTCGTCCTGCATTTATCACACTCGTAGGGTCCCTCCCCAGTGTGGATGAGTCGGTGGCTGAAGAGGTTGGAGTTTTGATTGAAGCTCTTCCCACAGTCGGGGCAGCAGAACGGCCTCTCCCCTGTGTGAATGCGATAGTGCTGGAGAAGATGGAAGCTGGTGTGAAACCTCTTCCTGCATTTATCACACTCGTAGGGCTTCTCCCCAGTGTGGAATCTCTGGTGCTCAGTCAGGTGTGAGCTCAAGATGATTCTCTTCCCACACTCCCCACACTCGTAGGGCCATTCCCCTGTGTGGATTCTCCGGTGTCTGATCATGTCCCATCTCCTCCTGAAGCCCTTCCCACATTCCAAGCACTTGTGGGGCTTCTCCCCATGGTGAAGCTGCTCACGCAGCCCCAGCTCCGAGCTACGGCCGCCTCCCCGGCCCGGGCTGGCTCTTTCCTGCTGGGATCCCCGGGCTGTGCGTTTGCAGCCCTTCCTGCTGCGGGATCTGCGGGGCTTTTCCTCCCCGTTGCATTCCTGCGCCGTGGAGCCGCTGCAAACGGCCTCTTGCCCGAGGCTGTGCACCGGGGATTTGTCCTCCCTGCTGTCCGTGCTCAGCTCCTTCTCTGTGGGAGGAAGGACAAGGAGAGGGTGGGATTTTCCTCCGTACCAGAGGCAATGGCAAGGAGATCCCCCCAGGGCTGTGCTGCAGCCGGGGCCATGCTGGACTGGGAGATAGAGCAGGACACAGGGGGAAAGGGGCACTGACTTCCTCCTCACCTGCTTGCGGCTCCCTGAACATCGACCTCATCCTCATGGCTTCCTCCTCCTCTCAGTGCAGCCAAGTTTTGGGAAATCCTGGTTTGGGGAGGAAAACAAGGGCTGAGCGCGTTGGGTTTGATGGTGGCGCTGCCCAAGGGCAGCTGGAGCAGTCAGCGCCCCTTTCAGCCTCGGGGGCCCGGAGCCCGCTCAGCACCAACCTCCCGCACCCCTCCAGGCTGCCGGGGGTCCCCCGGCTCCAGGATCGCCCCTCTGCGCTCTCCCCGCTCTGGGGCTCCCGCCTTCCCCCCGGCTCTGCCGGGGATCCCCAGACCCGATATCGCCCCCTCTCCGCCGATACTGGGCGATCCCACATGGGACCCGCCAAGATTCTGCCAGGGCCATTTGCGGCTCGGCTTTGGGCTCCTGCAACACCCAAACATCTCGTGAACCGCAAAGTAAAATCCGCCTGCAGCCTCCCATGATGCATTTGGGGCGAGCTACCCCTCCCCGCTCACCTGCGGGATTTTGGGGGCAATGCTGCCGGAGTCGGGGAAACTGCGGCCTCAGTGAGCCGGCGAGAGAAGTGCGTGGTTCCAAAATCGCGCCTCCTCTTCCTGCCACTCCTCCTCCACTCCCAGAGGTCTCCCATCGCAGCCAGAGCCACTGGAACTGGGGTGCCCAATGCCCTGAGCAACCTCCTTCCAGCAGAATCTTGATGATCCTCTCTCCTTTCTCAAATACTTTTTTTGCCCTGATCCTCCACACAATGATATTATTGATGTATTGCAGATGTTTTGAAGCTTTTCCCTTTTCCAGTGCAGCCTGGATCAGCCCGTGGCAGATGGTGGGGCTGTGTTTCCACCCCTGGGGCAGTCGGTTCCAGGTGTGCTGCACGTCCCTTCAGGTGAAAGGAAACTGAGGCCTGCACTCTGCTGCCAAAGGAATGGAGAAAAATGCATTGGCAATGTCAATGGTGTCACTTTGCTGCCTTGGGCTCCAGCTCCTCCTGGAGATCCAGCGTGTCCAGCACGGCAGCGCTCAGCACTGGAGAATCAACGACTGGGAGAGAGTGGGGTGTTGGGGAGAATGAAATGGTGAAACAATATAAAAAAAGTACAACACACTATGGTAATACGAAAACTCCTATAGCCTGTATGTAAATGCTACAGAATTTGTATTTGATACTAGATGGGTTAGCGGAAATTGAAATATTCATAGTAGAAAGAAATTTTAAGTGTTGTAAACGGGAAATCGCTCTCTTTTCTCTTACCTCTCTTACTTCTCTTTTTCTTCCTCCTCTTACATTTCTCTTACTCTTCCTCTCTTTCTCTCTTTCTCTCTTGCTCTCACTCCCTTCTCTTTCCTCGCTCCTCACTCCCCCTCCTCTCCTCTCTCTCGTAACCCCTCACCCTCCTTTCTCTCCTCCTCACGCTTACCCTCTGCTTTTCATTTCTTTCTTCCTCCCTCCCTTCATTATATTATCCTTTTTCTATCCCAATATCCCATTCCCAATTCCTGTCCTACTTTGGACTGTAGCAGGCAGCCCTCGGTAGGATTTCTCAATACCCACGCCCTCTCTGTGCAATAAATTGTTACTGTAGCCATCAGCTTATACTGGGATCTGGAGTTTGTCCCTAAGAACCGTCCGAGAACACAAAGAGGTCCCACAGATTGGCGCCTCAACGTGTCATTGGGCCAGTTCGTCTTCTTCAGCTGTGGGACTTTTCACCATAGATGGTAATTTCAACTACTTTTAATTACTTCCTCGGTTTTTGTGAGCACGGTCCAGAGTTGTTAAAACAGCGTGTTGGACTGGAGCTCTTAAAACTACTGTTGAGGTAGCCGTCAAGGCAGGGGGAGCCTGGCTTTGGACAGACTGCCCGACAGCCTCGAGCGTGGACTCGGCTGCTGGCCAGTTGTGTCCGGAGCTCTCTAGGGACAGCGCCACGCCGCGCGCGTGGGTGCGGAGCCCGGCCCAGGCTGCAGAGCGACGCCGGTGCTGCGGCTCAGCTTGGGGGAGATCCTGAGCGCGCTGAGCTGCTGCCGAGCGACGCATGGAGCGCTGCTCAAAGAGGGGAGTGGAAACACAGTGCCTGCCGCCCAGAGAAATCGTCTGGCCAGCGATTTTCTGAGGGACCCCGGAAATTCGGCACTGTATCGGCGGAAACCGAGGTTAGTACTCAAAATTCATGATGGGACACACTCGTTCTGCCCATGAAAGAGCACTGTATAAGCAACTGAAACAATTATTACGTACTAGTCAGCATAACTTGCCTAAACATGAGCTAAAGAATCTCTTAGAGTGGACCGTACTTAATTTTCCTAATGCAGACAGTTCTTTGCTCTTTACCAAAATTTTTTGGGAGACAGTCGGGATAAAATTGTTTAATCAAATTTCTCGCCGAGATATGGCTGCAGCAGAGCTAGTCCCGGCTTGTCAGGCTCTTCTGGAGCTCTTTACCGCCAAAGCCGGGCTGGCTCTGCCCGCCGCGCCTTCCGCGGCCAAATCCACCCCTGCCGCAAGCCATGTGCGCCCAGCCCCCCCCAAACCCCGCAGCATCCCCTCCCCCAGCCTCTGCCGCTGCGTCTGCACCCCACGTGGCCCCGGGTCCTGCCTGCCCAGCCCGTCCCGCTCCCCCAGACCCCGTGCTAACCCCCGCCGCTCCCGGGGCTTCCTCCATGCCACCCCGCTCCACCGGCTCCCCATCCCATCCACGTGAACCAAGCCGCGGTGTCCGCCCCCAATCTCCCCGCGTGTGCCCCGGCGCTGCCCGTTACCGGTCCTGCTCAGCCCCGCCCCCGCGTCCGTCACTGCCGTGGCCCCGCCCCTTGGCCCCGCCCCTGCACACCCCCCTGCCGCCGTCATCGCCTCCACCCCGCCCCCCGCTGTTGGCGTCACGCCGACCCCGCCTCCCTCCCTCGCTCCTGGAAGCCTCGCGGCCCCTCCCCCAAGGCCCGGCGCTGCCGCCATCCCGCGCGTTTTCCAGCCGGCCTTGCTATCCCAGCCAGCAGCGGCGAGCCCCGTGCCCAGCCGCGAGGCGGGGGGGGCTCATCCCGAATCCCCCCCCGCTGCCCGTGCCCCCCCCTCCGCTCATGCCACCGCCGGAACCTTTTCCGGCGATGCCTCGGCTCGGCTCCCCAGCCCCGGCCAGCAGCGCTCCCCGCGGAGCTCCCGTCCCCGACCCGCCCTCCTGTCCGGAGCGCGGCTGCAGCCGCGTCGCCGGCCCGCCCGCCTTCTCTCGCCCCTCTACCCGAGCCGTCGCTGCACAGCTGCTGTCCGGTGCCGGCGCTGCCGTCGCGGTGCCCCGTCCCCGACCCTCCCGAGCAGCCCGCGTTCCCCGCGCCACTGCCCATCGCCGCCGCGGTCCCGGATCCGGCCGTGCCGCCTTCACCGCAGCCCCGCCTCCGGCCCGCCGCGCTCCAGCCACGCTCTCGCCTACAGCACCGCAACCCGACCCGGGACCGGAATTCTCCAGTTCAGCCTTATTATCACACCCTGGAACACTCGCTATAAAAGACAGAGGGGGAGGTGATGTCACAGCACCCCGTTAATAATGGAGCAAACAAGTAACTATTTTACACCCGCAAATGCTTTGCTGTTTCTGCAAAAGGCATCTCCGCTTTACACCGAGACACTGTATTCTAAAAATCCGCCAGACATAAACCTCTCGAAATATTATGATGATTTCCTTTCCACTGACTGGCAGGAAATCAGACGCGATATCTGCAAAGACGAAAGCCTTAATATGTTAGCAATGCCGGTCATATTTAATGCACAGCCCGGGGGTCCCAGAAGATGGTCCCCCATCCCATCACATGAAATTTAAAAATTAAGAAAAGCTTTGAGGGACAATGGCATCTCATCCCCCTATTTCAAACAGCCGTTAAAGAGCACGTTAGACGGACATACACTTACACCCAATGATTGTAAGAATCTGGCTACAGTAACACTTACTGACTCACAGTATCTACTGTGGGAACTGAAATGGAAACGTATGCTCACAGAGACACTAGCAGCATACAGAGACAGTCCAGATATAGAACTACGTGCCCTGACCTTAACCAAACTGACTGGTGATCATCCCAATGACAGGAACGAGGAGCAAATGAATTTACCTAGAACAGCCCTAGAGGACATTAAAAAAATGGCACACAGAGCTTTCTTACAGATTCAACCTGCAGGAGTCTTTGAAAAAGCGTATAACCTCATAACCCAGGAACAATCTTAACCATTTACCACATTTGTGGATAGAGTAATACAGGCAGCTGAGAGACAGAGCTCTGATGACATAGCCCATCCAATAATGGTACGAGACACTGTTGAAAATAATGCCAATGCAGACTGCAAAAAAGCTATTAAAGCAATAGCAAAGGAAAAGCCAACAGTGCCTGAAATGATAGATGCCTGCAACAAAATAGGAAGTTTGCAGCAGGTGGCATCTATTCAAGCAAACAAACTTGGTAAAACCCTGGGAGAACAACTTGAAAGAGTTCCCACAGCTCAGACATCACAAACTGCTGCATTAGCGGCACAAGCAGAAGCACGTGATCAGAAACTCACAGAAATACTGGCTGCTCTGCACCTGAATTCTCAACAAAACAATACCAGTATGACTGTGATGCCTACTGCTGTCACATCAGGACCCTGTTATTTCTGCAAAAAAACAGGTCATATCATGAAGAACTGCTCAGAAGTTAGAAGAATGATGCAGACATCGGATTGCTGCTCCAACTGTAAAAAAGGACGTCATATCTCCTGGCAGTGCCGAGCCAAACCTGATATAAGCAAGAAAAACTATTGAAAAAACTCGAAGTCGAGCGCGGAGCGCCACCGCGTGGTGAAACAAGTTATGGCACCACAGAACTCCGAGGGAGGATTTGTAAATACTCCAGCTCAGACGCCAATTCTTCCATCACCAGCAGAACCCCAGGTTATGCCACAGGCTTACTGCCCCCAGGGTTCTGGTGCACTTTGGCTGCCTCCAAGCCAATAACATTTTTAAAGGACAGTAGTTATACCTATAGCCCTACAGGAATTACTGGGACTTTTCAATACAGGCAGGACTTTTTTGGTTATTGGCAAAGAGATGAATGGTATTCTGGGACTGCTTCTTTTGCCTTGTGTATTTTCTGTCAACTGCTATGAAGAACTACGAGTGTTAGCTAATGCCTGTTATCCTCCCTTGCATATTCCACCTAAGGCCCCTATAGCTAATGCTATAGCACTGTTTATGGGGACCACAGATCATATGCCACCTTGTGATCCCTCATTTAATCAGGACAACCCTGAAGTTTTTTGGATGCAACACATAAGTACACAACGCCTAATGATGACTTGTGAACTGTCTATCTCAGCAATTGCTGAGAGGGGGAAGTTGCCCTGAGTTATGGCTCAGCTGATGGACAGAGCAGATGAGTTCTGCTGGGCCATGGGGAAAGTCCTGCTGCAGGAACCTCATGGAACCAAGGGTCTGTTGTGACATTGTGATGCCTCTTGGAACCAAGGAGACCATGGTGACACCAATGAACCTCATGGAACCAAGGGTGCATTGTGACAATTTGGAACTACAGAGACCATTGTTAAGTACAGAACCTAATGGAACCAAAAGTCCATTGTGACGGATCAAGGCCTCATGGATCCAAAAAGAGCATTGTGACACCATGAGGCCCCATGGACCTAAATCTCCACTGTGACAGTCCAGAACCTCCTGGAACCAAGGGGTCTTTGTGACACTGCAAGGCCTCAGGGAACCAAGGAGTGCAAAGTTCTCAAACACTCCCTGCAGAGTTCTGCCTTGGGGAAGGGGAACCTCCTTGGTGGCGCCTTGGGCTGACTCACAGCTGAGGAATGTGTCTGTTCTCAGTGGGGAAAGTTAAGAGTTTTAAATTCCTTCAAAGAAGAAAGAAAAGGAAAAACCTCTGTCTGCCTGAGAGCAGACAATTCTCCAAGCAAAGCAGGTCCCAGATGAGTGAGGACAGACAGGATGGGGTTGGAACAAGGGTGTCTACACTAGATCAGACCTCACAGCACAGCATCTCTGACCAGGCCAGACCTCCTGAGCAGAGACCTCATATCAATATCAATCACAGAATGCTTCAATCACCTCTGCTCTAATGAGAACAGTAATACACCTTGAAAAAAGGAAAGCGCATTTCTTAGAAGCTCTTTGAAATATTTCTCCATAACTGGATTTGAAAACCTTCCTAATGAACTGCTCCAGAAATCAAGGCAGAGCCATGGTTTTTCAGGACTGGCTTGATCCCAATGAGCCCCGTGGTGCATTTGGTGCTGAGCCCTTGAATCTCAGGTCCTGAAAGGAGATTGCACAAAACTTTCCAGGAGTCCAAGGCAGAAGAAAAACCCAAAGTGTCTCAAAGCATTAATGGGTCCCACTGAGGTCCATCCCCAACACAGGCTCCTCATGAGCTCCTTGGAGGAGAGAATTGGAGGCCATGATTGCAAAAAAAACTCTCAGAGACTCAGAGAAGAAAGGAAAAAGGAAAGTACCTTAAAAATCCTTAATACTTCAAGTACCTTGAAGCATTAATGAGCCCCACTGAGTGTTGCTACTGACAAAAGCTCTCAAGAGACTAATTAAAGCAAATAACTGGAGGCCATGATTACATAAAGCTCTTAGAGGCTCCAAGGCAAAAGCAAAACCTAAAGTCCTCTGAAAAACCTGCAGTCCCTGGGAGCATGAAGGAGCCCCCAGGGCCATTCTTGACCAAGGCTCTCCAGGGACTGGTCCCAGCAGATCCCTGAGGCCACTGGGATGTGGGGGGATGCTGAGGGCAGCATAAGGGGTGACAGTGCCCAGCCTTGCTGGGGCTGTGCCAGGAGGCCCCAGTGGCTCAGGACAAGGTTTGTCCTCACAGCCCTTGGTGGCACAGACCCTGCTGTGCCCCAGGGCACCAAGACTTGGCTTCTCTTTGTCCCCACCTGTCACCTCTGCCTCCAACTTTCTGCTCTAACTGGAACCTGGGGACACTTTCTCAGTTGTGTACCTCAGTGGAACCCATGAACAGTATCAGAAACTTTGGAGTTCCATTATGATTGAATTCTTGAGAGATTTCTTGAAAAAACACAGTTCTGCCTTGATTTCCCTCTGGTCTGGTGAAGTTTATTAGGCAGGTTTCCTAGTCCAGTTATGGAGAAATATTTCAAAGAGCTTCTGAGAACATTTTTCTGAGAAACATTGCTATTTTAAGGGTGTATTTTATTACTGTTCTCACTAGAGCCAAGGTGACTGCACTCTTCTGTGGTCGCTATTGATCCAGGGTTTCTCATCAGGATGTCTGGCCTGCTCAGAGAAGTTGTATCTTGAGGTCTGACCCAATGTGGACAACCTTGCTCCACATTCCCAACCCCATCCTGTCTGTCCTCACTCACCTAGGACCTGCTTTACTTAGAGAATGGGCTGCATGCAGCAAGAGAGTATTTTATAATTTTTTTTTTTTTTTTTTTTTTAGGCAACCTAAATGTCCTTATTTTGACCCACTGCAAACAGTTACCTTCCTCAGGTGTGTTTCAGCCTAAGGTGTCACCAAGAAAGTTCCACATGGGGCTTTCTGTTGTTGGGGGCGGTGCCTGGAGCCGGCGCCATCTTTCCTTTCTGCCTCTAACTCCCATCATGCCCCACAGCCTGATGAAACTTCTTTGGAGCAGGGACTACAACACCCGTCATGCCCCACGCTCCACAGAACCCCGGTATCCTCCCCATATGTCCCGTAAGTTCCCCCAGACCCTCCAGGATCCCTAAGTTCCCCCTCAGCACCCATTTGGGACCCCCCGAGAAAACACCCCCAGATCCTCTGAAAGTTCCCAAGCTCATAGATGCCTATTACTTCTGGGAATTCATCTCCTGTCATCCTCCGTGAGTTCAGAGCACCTCATAACACAGTCCTGTGCCTTAAACTTCTGCCAAGCCCCACTCCATAAAAAGCTCAGTTAGAGCTCCCCAAGCTCCCCCCAAGTGCTCCTGAACCATATGTGCTCCACTCTGAGAACCTGAAGTTGCCGTTCAGAGGCAAAAGTGTCCCCCAAGTGCCCTCCCAGACCTTGCAAATGCGCCATTAGAATCACTTCCGGGACTACAGCTCCCATCATGCTCCACAGTTCCTGTAGAGTGCCATTCCAGCCATGACTTCATCTCCCATCATTCTCTGCACCGCACTGAGAGACATTGCAGCTGCGCCCAGAACTCCCGTGATGCTCTGCGGCCCCATTAAACTGTATTATACCTATTCCTACAACTCCCATCATCCCCTGCACCCCGGAAAACGCCCTTACAGACCCCCGTGAGCCACTTCAAAGCCCAGACTTTCCCTCGGGATCCCCAAGTTCTTTTCTAGTGCCAACTCAATGACCCCAAGTGTTCTCCTGTCCCTCTAAATTCTTGCCCCAGTCCCAAAACTGCCCTGACTATGCCCCAGAAATGTCACCCTGAACCCCACAGTGCCCTGTCTGGAAAAAGATTATAAAAAAGATGAAAAAAAGACTATAATATTATGAATTACCTTCAAGGGGGAGAACTATCGAACCAATAGAGCTTAATTAATGAATGAGGGAAATGATGTTATTTAAAAGCAATGACCAATAATTTTTTGGTTTCTAATAATGTAAAGGTTTTTATTATAAATAAAAAATTAGGTCATAAAAATATAGAATAGTAATAGTATTAATAATAAAATTATAATTTTAATTATAAAATTGAATAATATTTTTATTATAAAGAGAAATAATGAGGTTTTCTTATATTTTAGGTTGTCAGTCCCAGGTGGGAGATATCATGACATGCCTGTGATAGGAGTGAGAAGCAGGATGTCCAAACAGGGTCAGCCCAAAAGGGGCTCTTTCTTCAATGTGCCCATACCTCCTGAGAAGACATTCAGCATCAAGATCACTTGGGGAATGCCTCTATCATTTCCTGAACTGAAAAGCAGAAAAACATTCCCTTGAGTAAAGTAAAGTCATGGGATGCACTTTGCAATCTTGCTCCTTAAGAAAACTCCAAGCTGACTCCAAGCAGCTGCACAAGCCCTGGAGATTTGAAGACAATTGAAAGAAGACAAAGAGATCCTGAGGGCTTTCTGTATTTTATGTAGTGGATTTGGGGCTGAGTCCAGGAACCTCAGGCACTGAGAGAAAGTTGGAGAAGCTGCTCAGAAGCAAAACTCCAAAGTCCCTTGGAGCATCATGGGCCCCACTGAGGGCAGGGACTGTCAAAGGCTCCCCAGGCACTGGTGAGAGCAGATCCTTGAGGGCAGGATTGCAGGAGCCAAAGGCTGTGGGCAGGAGCTGCAATGATGAGCAAGGCCTGGGCTGGTTGGAGGCAGAAGGGTCTGTCCCTCATGGGTGGCTCGGGGCTGTTCCTGGGGCAGTGGGATGGGAGGGGCAGCAAGGACAAATGGCATCACCCTGTGTGACACTCCAGATGCTCATGGAACCAAGGGCCAGTGTGACACTGTGGAGCCTCATGGAAACAAGAGGCCATTATGAGCCTGCAGGGCTCTATTACCCCCAAACACTGAAATGCTGGGGGTGACCAAAGGTTCCTTTTCTTGAATTTTGTGCACAGGAGAAACCTCAGCCAGATATTCTCAAGAGGTCAAAATGACATAAAATTTTACTGGCAAAGTATAGAAAAATCAAGGAATGCTTGAAAAGTATTTAATGCAACATCCAATTCAACATAAAACACTTGTCATTGCAGGAACTTCATTAGCTTAATCCATGTAACCATAGAAAGCATTAAACACTTCAGTTGTTGAGGTACCCAAAACTGTTCCATATAAAGAGCATTAGAAGAGGAGAGAGAGAGAGACAGAAAGACAGAAGCTCCATAGAAAGACACACACATGGCTACCAACTCCTCGGGTTCCTGTGTGGGTCAGACACAGCCCCCAGCAGAAGGCAGGGTACGGACCATGGGCTCAGTGCCTGCTCCGTGTTTTGAGCCCCTGGGCATTTGTGGGCCTCCCCCCAGGTGGGATTCGTGATTGCTCAGGCAATCAGAGCCTGGCTCAGCACAAGCCCACTGTGTGAGTGACTGACAGCTCATCCCAAGGTGTCTGGGACATTGATTTCATCCAGTCTCTGACAGCGACCATGGTGACACTGAGGAACCTCATGGAACCATGGGTCAGTTGGGACAATGCAGGTCTAAGCACCCCATGGTGACTCTGCAGAACCTCCTGGAACCATGGGGCCAGTGTGACTGATAGGCAAGATGTCTTTAAAGAGAATTCAGTGACTGAAGGTCCGGAAGTTTACATTTTTGAAATAGGTCTTAATGTCTCTATTAACTTGAAGCAACAGGTTTATTAAAGCACCCAGTCAGCCTGGCTCCTTAAACAGACAAGTGGGTCTGCAGGAGCCTGAGGTTATGAACTTTGGCATAAAATGACAGTTTCAAGAGGGGAAGACGTGGCACGCCGTTTGGGACTGCTGTATCTTCCTTGTACCTGGATAATGGGGAAAGGAAGAGGGCAGCCTGTGACCAGGAGTTTAGGATAAAAGGAGGCTTCAGCCTATGGAGCATCCGGAGAGGGAACCCCGTGGACATGTGCCCTGGTGTACTCTTTCCTTTTATTCAAATAAAGTTGAATGACTCCTCTGTATTCTTTATGGACACTGACTTTTCATAGTGTGATTTTCCGTACATGACACTATGGAATGTCATAGAACCAAGGAGCCATTTTGACACATCAAGGCCTTTTTGGAACAAAGGAACCATTGTTGACAGTACAGAAACTCATGGAACCGTGGATCAGTTGTGACAATGCAGATCCAAGGAAACCATGAAGACACCATGGAACCTCATGGATCTAAAGAGACCATTGTGACACTCTGGTGCCTCATGGAATCAGGGTGATTATTGTGAAACTCAGGACCCCTATGGAACCAAGGGTCAGTGATGAAGCTGTGGGCCCATAGAACCAAGGAGCGCTTGTGACACAGAAAAACTGCATGGAGCCCAGGGGCCATGGTGATACTGCAGGACCTTATGGAAGCAATGGGCTATGGTGACATTACAGAAGCAAGGAGACTATAGTGACAAGGAGAATATTAAGACGAGGAGAATATTGTGCCACTACAGGAACTCATGGGCACAAGGAGAACATTGTGACACTGTGGGATCCTGTGGAACCAAGGGAACATGGAACAGGTGGAACAGATTTGGCTGGCTGCACCTCCTGGGGGCCACCTGACAGGTGAGGCAGACATTGGCATGTGGAGGGTCTGTTCTCATCTGCAACTGAATCACTGGGATTCTGGGCTTTCCTTCCTATGGAAAAGAACCGTCATTCTCCTCTAGGCATCCATGGCCAAAACTGGGAATGCACCTCCAGAATTCCCTATATCCAAGGACAGCTTCCAGACCAGAGCTGCCATGACTGACAAGTCTGGCTGCCTTGGATTCCTGAGGGCTGCCTCCCATGTGTCTTTTGAAACACTGGCACTCTGTGCTTTCCTTCCTAATGATCTCTCCTTTCATTCCAGGCACATACAACCAAAACTGAGATTCCACCTCCAAAAATACCTACATCCAAGGATTGTCCCCAGATGAAAGGTGTCAGGAGAGAGGTCCAGCTGGCTTGGCCCATGGGCAGCCACCTCCCATCTTTTCCAAAACACTTGGGCTTTGCTTTTCTTTTCTATGGAAAAAAAAAATCCATCTTGACCAGGCTTCCATGGCTGAAACTGGGATTCCACCTTCAAAACTCTGTACATCCAAGGATTACTCCCAAGTAAAAGCTGCCAGGACAAGGGTCTGGATGTCCTTGGCCTCTGGTGACTGTCCCTCATCTGCCCCTGTAACACTGGGGCTCAGCTGTTTCCTTCCATTGTGACACCTTGGGGACTCTCTGGCACCAAGGGGCCATTATAAAACTGCAGGGCACCACAGATCCAAGGGACAATTGTGACACTGTGAGACCTTGTGGAAGCAAGGAAATCACTGTGGCACTGCTGGGCCGCATGGTCTCAAGGGGCTGGTGTGAAGCAGCAGGGCTTTGTAGAACCAAGAGGCCATTGCTGCATTACAGGCCCTCGTGCAGCCAAAGGGCCATTGTTATCCTGCAGGCCACCGTGGATCCATGGAGACCATTGTCTCCAATGGCATTGTAAGGCCCCACGGAATCATGGAGACCAGTGTGACACTGTGGGGCTCACAGAACCAAAGGGCCACTGTGACCCTGCAGGGCCTCATGGAAGGAAGGGGCCATTGTGACACTGCAGAAGCAAGAACATTGTGATGCTGTGGGGCCTTGTGGAACAAAGGGGACATGGCTTGTGACTGCCTGACTTGACCTCCTGGGGGACAGCTGGCAGGTCTAGCTGAACCTGGCATGTTGAGGGCTGCCTCTCATCAGCCCCAGGAACACTGGGGCTCTGGGCTTTCCTTCAGTGGACAAAAACTGCTCATGTCACTTAGGTGTCAATGGCCAAATCTGCGGTTCTACATCTAAAATTGCATCTATCCAAGGATTGAGCTGTGACAAAAGTATCCAGGACAAGAATGTCCGGCTGCTTTGTCTTTTGGTGATTTACTTGGACTTAGAGAAGAATGTTTACATTTGCCAATACCTTGGAGAGGGCCCCAAGATCTCCCCAGGTGGGGTTTGGATGCTGCAACACATGACCATTGTAGAGAGAGAAAGGAGCTCTGTGCTCAATGGAGTGGAGACTGAGAACAGCAGAGGAGAGCCCTGGGAGGGGTTGAAGGGCAGTTTCAGAGATGGAGGATCCTTTTGACATAGAAGACCACAGCTGGACAAAGAAAGAATTAAGGCCAGGAGCAGCTGGACTGTTCCAGACTGGACCCAAGGAAAAACGAATTTCTCTCCCAGGGCAGGACTGTGGTGCAATACATCCCCCAGAAGGAGTCTGGAGCAGCCCAAG
Organism: Erithacus rubecula; assembly: GCF_903797595.1. Classification (NCBI taxonomy): domain Eukaryota; kingdom Metazoa; phylum Chordata; class Aves; order Passeriformes; family Muscicapidae; genus Erithacus; species Erithacus rubecula. Next base: position 173,194 of record NW_027636117.1, on the reverse strand, counting down.
GCTTTGTGTGGCCAGGCAGAGGCAGGCAGGATGCAGAGCTGTCAGCAAAGGAAGGGCCAGCGAGGTGGGGCAGCCGGGGAATGATAACAGCTTGCAGGGATAGAGGGCAGGGCATGGACACCATAGGACAGCCTGGGCTGCAGAGGGCACAGGGATGGGCAGCAGCTGAAAGGCCCTGCCAGAGCCAACTGCTGCAGCACTTGGGCCATGGCTGCTGGCCCTGGGCCTGAGGCCAGCAGGGGACAAGTGAGCCTTGCTGTGCTGGGGCCTCATTGCCTCCTTGTCCCTGCTCAGCAGCCTGGCAGGGGCCTCCCCATGGTCCTGCCCTGGACATTGCACATCCCCAGAGCCCAGTGCCCCAGGAAGAGCCCTGAGCAATGAGGCAGAGACAGGATCTGCCCTGCCAGGGGCTGGGGCTCAACCCTTGGCCCTTTGCATTCCTGAAACACATCCAGGTTTGCTCAGCATCAGAGATATCTTTCCCTTGTTTCTCACGATCTGTCATCAAGGCCTCCAGTGTTCTTCTCTAACTGGAACCTGGGGGCACTTTCACAGTTCTGTCCCTCAGTGTAAACCATTAAACTTCAATAAATTTTCGAGTTTTAATCTGAGTTTTGAGAAGATTTTTTGAAAACATTCTCTCAGGGACTGATGTCTAGGGACTCAGCACTGCTGGAAAATCCCAGCTCTCCAGAAATAGGGCAACTGAGAGAAATTTTAAAAGATTTTATTCCATGATCAGTCTTGACGAAGGGTGAAACATAAGAGATATAAAATTCAATGCCATTCTATCAAAAAAACAAGTTATTTCCTGGTTATAATTCCTTAGAAATATTTTTCAGCCTATTAGCTTTAGCTACACACTGGTGCTAATACTTCTATCACCAATCACCTAGAATTTTACCCCACATGGTCTTGACACAATGCATCTTTCAAAGTTCTAATTCTCAAAAATATCTGATCTTTTTGCAAAGCCATGATCTGAAACTTGTTTCTAATTCAATCTGTCTCAACAATGTCTTCTCTTTCCATTCTTTCTAAGTCAGCGCATGTTATCTCAGAGTTTGCATACAAGTGTATAAGACTTTGTGAGCTTTCATCCAGGCTTTGAGAATCCTTTACAAATCCATTTCTCACAACAATCAATCACAGAATGCTGCAATTGCCTCTGTTCTAAAGACAAGAGGAATAAAATGCATACTTTAAAATTGGAATGGATATTTCTAAGAATCTCTTTGACGTATTTCTCCATAACTGGAGTTGAAAACCTTCTGAATGAACTGCACCACATCAGAGGGAAATCAAGGCAGAGAAATAGTTTGTTAGGAAACCTCTCAAGAATTCATTCATCACTGAACTCCAAAGTTTCTGATGCCATTCATAGGTCCCACTGAGGGACATGACTGAGAAAGTGTCCCCAGGTTCCAGTTAGAGTAGAAAATTTGAGGCAGAAATGTAGGCATGGAGAGCTCTCATAACCTGGTGCATACAGTCTCAGAGATAGAGATGGATACAAGGTTTGACCCAAGACCTTTCAGAAAGCTTAGAGAATAACAGCATTAAAAGTAAAATAAACGTAAAACAAGAATATAAGTTAATAGTTTAAGTAGCAATATGTTTAAAGCAAACAGAAATATCTATTATGCAAGCAAAGCAATATATTGAGTAAGATAGTAAAATATTTTAAAGTTTGCAATAGAGCCTACTACAAAGCTAGTTAGAACCTTAAGATATATCAATGTACGTTTGTGAAGTGTTATATAATTGGCTGAAAAATTACGTATTGCTGGAAAGCCAAGAAAAGCAAAGCAAAGCAATTAATGTTTGGTGCAAAAAGACACTAGCAAACTTTGTAGAAGTATGTGATTGGCTAAAAAACTAACATCAGGCGTTGTAACTAAGAATTAGACAGCTTCTGATGTTATGCTGTTGGATGTGACACATTTAATGTCTCACCCTTCCATAAGACTGATGACATGACATAATAAATCCTCCTTTAAAACATTTCTTAGTTCCCCATCTCTTGTCATATTAATCTCCTGATAGGGATTTTTCAGACATCAGATATTTCTAATGAAATCAATGGCAATCGAGGAATGCCAGATCTACTGCATTAAAAAATCAGTAGGGATTGAGGGACATCAGGTCTACCCCATTGAAGTCAATAGGAATTTAGGGAAACCAGGTCTACCCTGTCAAAGCAATGAAGATTTTGGGACACCAGTGTTGGCGAGCCCCGGGGATTTTGGGTGATCCAAGTGTCCAAGGGGTACAGAGGTGTATCCAGGTGATTTTGGGTGTGATCCAAGATATATTTTGGGGGATTCATGTGTATCCAGGTCATTTTTGGCATTGTCCAAGTCATGCTTGGGGCACCCAAGTGTCCTGATTCACCTTGACTGGCTGGGAGAACATGATGGCCATCATTGCATGCTCCTGGTCAACATGGACACAGATGAGCTGCAGCTGCAGGGGGACTGTCAAGGGGCATCCCAACGATCAGGGGGTACCCCAATACTCTGGGTGAGGGCCCCAGGGGTGGGAGGGAGCCCTGAGTTACCACGGGGGAGGATGCAGCAAAGGTACACCCCGGCTCTTTGGTCTGTGGGGTCAGTGAAGATGGCATTCTGCACCAGTTCCAGCTGTAGAGGGGCAAAGGGGGCACCCCAAAATCTCAGGGAAACAGTGGGGTCACCCAAACTGATGTGAGGAAAATCTTAATAACCCACAAAGTAAGTTATAGGTATGTATTTTATTCAGTGCTGAGGTGCATGGGGGATAACTCCTCCAAAATACGCACACCTTCAGTGATCTGCGCCTCTCTTTTTACTCTCTACAAACCAGGATTGCACAATGCACCTAATCCATATTCATTTCCTAACCCTGCCTGTCCCTACTTCATAGTAAAAATAGCTCCAGGCCTCTTTGCGACTGAGCACTGCTCTCTGTTGTTCACCCTGGTGGTCATCTGGGGATCTTTGGGATGAAGTAAACACTCTTCCTCTCTGGTGAACTTTTTACCCTGCTTTCTTTGCCCATGTGTATGAGTCTTTGGCAGCTTTCCAAACCTTGGTAGAGATTTTTCGCTGGCTCAAAGGTCTAAAGATTCCTCCTTATCTGGACAAGGCCTCGCCCTTCCACCCTGTTTATGCATTCTTGGCCCTCTACCTTACCATGTAGCCTTGCTCTGTCCTCCTGTTCTTGTAAAGACATCAAATGTTAAGCACTCATAGAATCTTGTCAGCCCCCTTCCAGCTAAAGCATCTTCCTGTATTTTTACCTTTAAGTCTTTAATTTTGATTTTAATTCCGCATCCTTCAATGTCACAATGGCTCTTCAGTTCTATGGGCTCCACAACTTCATCCTTGACTCTTGGTTCGATAGGCATCCTGACTTTCACAAGGGTTCCCCTGATTCCATGAGGCACCAGAGTGTCACAATGGTCTCTTCCAGGAGGTTCCATGGTGTCCTTGAATCTGCTTCTGTGCTTCTCACAACTTGTCACAGTCTGAGGTTTGTCCTTAGACCTGAGATCACCTCAGAAGGACATGCAATGGTTAAATCCTGGTTTTTCCTGAAGCAGCCGATTAGAGATTGCAGGAGACGGTTTTCAGAGGCTTCAAGGTTTGTTTATTGTTTCTCATCTCAGGAACTTTTTGCCCAGCTAACAGTGGTCTTCTCTGCCTGGCATCCAGGATGGAAGCTGCCTGATGAAGTCAGGGCTTATCTTATATAATCTAAATTACGTGCTACATGTTTACAACGATTTTCCAATACAATATAATCTTGTTAAATGGTCCAGCTCTGACCCCATCCAATCTAAAAGTGACAGCATGTCACCCAGCATGGATGACAGGGAGAAAAAGGAGGAAGAGGTATTCACCCCCCCAAATTCCCCATCTTGGCCACATGTTCCTTATCACAAATATTCCCAAAAGACTGTTTATCTACGTTCTAACAATCTAATTTACTAATTTTGGTGGCTTGTTTCCATTCCCTCTGTGTTGGTAATTTTCCCCAGGGGATTAGAATTCAGCACCTGAGACACAAGAGTCTCACTCAGGAGTCTTTGAGACCCTCACCATGGGGGTTTTGAGACCCCCAAGGAGGTCAGTGGTACGCCCTGAGCTCCCACAAAAACTGAGCCATGGTTCCATGAGGTTCTGCAGTGTCACCATGTCAGGCTGTCAGAAACTGGATGAGATCAATGTCCCAGACACCTTGGGATGAGCTGTAAGTCAGTCACACAGTGGGCTGGTGCTGATCCAGTCACTGATTGCCCGAGCAATCACGAGTCCCACCAGGGGAAAGGCCCATGAAGGCCCAGGGTTTCAAAACACAGAGCAGGCGCTGAACCCATGGTCCATACCCTGCCTTCTGCTGGGGTCTGCGTCTCACCCACACTGGAACCCTAGGAGCTGGTAGCCATGTGTGTCTTTCTACAGATCTTCTGTCTCTCTCTCTTTCATGTCCTTCTGATGTTCTTTATATCACAGAGTTTTGTGTACCTCAACTATTTAAGTATTTGATGGTTTCTAAGTTTAAATGGGCAAAGTTATTCAAGTCGTTATGATAAGGGTTTTTATGTTGAAGTGGACACTGCAATAAATCCTCTTCTAAAGTTCCTTGATTTTCTGTACTTTGTCAGCAAATTTTTTTCCATTTTGATCTCTTGAGTATATCTGGCTTGGATTTCTCCTGTGCACCCAGCTCAAGTAAAGGAACCTTTGGTCACCTCCAGCATTTCAGTGTTCTGGGGTGTTACAGCCACTCAGGCACACAAGGGCCTCTTGTTTCCATTGGCCCTGCAGTGTCACACTGGCCCTTGGTTCCATGAGCATCTGGAGTGTCACACAGGGTGATGCCATTTGTCCTTGCTGCCCCTCCCATCCCAGTGCCCCAGGAACAGCCTCAAGCCGTCCGTGAGGGACAGGCCCTGCTGGGCCAGGCCTGGGCTTAGCCCTTGGTCTTTCTGCTGCCTCCAGCCAGTTCAGGCCTTGCTCAGCATTGCAGTTCCTGCTCTCAGCCTTTGGCTCTTGCAATCCTGTCCTCAAGGACCTGCTCTCACCAGTGCCTGGGGAGCCTTTGGCAGTCCATGCCCTCAGAGGGGCCATTGATTCTCCAAGGGACTTGGAGTTTTGCTTCTGCTTCCTTGAGCAGCTTCTTCAACCTTCTCTCATTGTCTGAGGCTCCTGGACTCAGCCCCAAATTCACCCTGGGGATCATTATAATGCAGAAAGCACTCAGTAAATTTGTCTTCGTTCTATTGTCTTCAAGTCTCCAGGGCTTGTGCAGCTGCTTAGAGTCAGTTTGGAGCTCTGTTTAAGAGGAAGATTTCAAAGTGCATCTCTTGACTTTATTTACATCAGGGGAATATTTTTCTACTTTCCAGTGCAGAGAGAAACTGATAGAAGAATTTCCCAAGTGATCTAGATGCTGAATGTTTTCTTAGGAAGTCTGGGCACTTGGAAGAAAGAGCCTCTTCCATGGTGACCCCGTTTGGACAACCTGCTCCTCACCATGTCATGCTATCTCTCACCTGGGACTGACAACTCATAATATCAAAATATCTTATAAATTTCTCTTTCAAATAAAAATGTTGTTAAATATTTAAATTGCAATTATATTCTTATTTATAATATTAGTATTCTATAGTTTTAAAACTTAATTTTTATTTTTTATATTTAAACTCTATACATTATCAGCAATCAAAAAAATTATTGGTCATTTGTTCTAAGTTCAAGTTCTTAATTAAATAAGCTCTATTGGTTACTAATTTCTCCCTCTTTAAAATAATTCATAATATCTGCAGTCATTTTGCCATCTTTATTATCATATTTTTCTCAGACTGGGTCAAGGTAGGCCCTTCAGGGTCTAGGGAGACATTTGTGGGGCAAATCTGGGGCTGGTTTGGGTCTGGGGAAGAAGTTTCGAAGGAATCTGAGAGGCAGGAAGACACTTGGGGGTATTGAGTGGGATCTAAGAGAGAACTTAGGGATCCTAGGGAAAGGTCTGGGCTTCAGAGTGCCACTTGGGGTCCAGGGGTGCACTTGAGGTCAGGGAGGTGTATCTGGGGCCCTTCGGGGTCCAGGTGGCACTTGGGGCTCTAATGGGGCTCTCTGGGGCACAGGGGATCATGGGAGTTGTAGGCGTGGGTATAATACAGTTTGATGGTGCCATGGAGCGTCATGGGAGTCCAAGGCGCAGCTGCAATGTCTGCTGGTGGGCACGGGGCATGATGGGAGATGAAGTCTCAGCTCAACCAGCACTCTACGGGACTGTGAAGCCTGATGGGAGCTGTAGTCTGGAAGTGGCTCAAATGTTTCGTTTGGGGATCCAGGACGGCACTTGGAGGACAACTTTGCATCCAAGCCGCGACTTCAAGTACTCCCAAGTGGAACATAGATGGTTCAGGAGCACTTGGGGGGAGCTTGGGGAGCCCAAACCAGGCCCTTTAGGGCGTGGGGCACGGCAGGAATTTTAGGCGAGTGATTGGGTTCTGAGCTGCTCTGAGCTTGCGGGGAATGAGAGAAGATCAATTAGCGGAAGTTGCAGTAAGGGACATTTATGGTGTTGGGAGCATTCAGGGGATCTGGAAAGGCTTTTAGGGATTCCTGAATGGGAGCTGAGGGGGCACTTAGGGATTCTTGGAGGTCTGGGGGACACTTATGGGACATATGGGGGGGATTCTGGAATACTGTGGAGTGCATGGCATGATGGGAATTGTAGTCCTGGCTCTAGTGGGGCTCTATGAGGCCGCAAGGCATGATGGGAATTGTAGTCCCGGATCCACTGAGGTCGCGGGGCATGATGGGTATTGTAGGCTCGGCTCCAATGGGGCTCTATGGGGCCGGGGGGCATGACAGGAGTTAGAGGCAGAAAGCAAAGATGGCATCGACTCCAGGCACCAACCCCGAAGCACCGATCCCAGGCCTGAACCTCCTTGGTGGCACCTTGGGCTGGCGCACACCTGACAAGTGTGTCTGTTTTCCATGGGGAAAACTAAGTTTTAGATAGCACCAAAAATAAGAAAAGAAGCACATCCCTCTGCCTAAGTGAAGCTGGTTTTCCAAGCACATCAGGTCCCAGGTGAGGGAGGACAGACGGGATGTGGTTGGGGAATGTGGAGCAAGGTTGCCCACATGGGCTCAGACCTCAAGGCACAGCTTCTCTGAGCAGGCCAGACCTCCTGAGGAGAGACTCTGGATCAATATCAATCACTAGATGCTGGAATCACCTGTACTCCAAAGAGAACAGCAATAAAATACACCCTTTAAAATTAGAATGTGTATTTCTCAGAAGCTCTTTAAAATATTTCTCCACAACTGGAGTAGGAAAACTTCCTGATGAACTGCACCAGACCAGAGGGAAATCAAGGCAGAGCCATTGTTTGTTAGGAAACCTCTCAAGAATTCATGCAGAATCAAACTCCTAATATTTCTTAAAGTTTTAGTGGGTCCCTCTGAGGGAGACAACTGAGAAAGTGTCTCCAGGTTCCAGTTAGAGCAGGAAATTGGAGGCAGAGATGACAGGTGGGGACAAAGAGAAGCCATGTCTTGGTGCCCTGGGGCCCAGCAGGGTCTGTGCCACCAAGGGCTGAGAGGAGACACCTTGTCCTGTCTCAGACCAATGAAAAACATGTCCTGTGCCCAGCACTGATTCTGACATGCCCCAAACCCTCTCTGCCCCGATTCTGCCCAGATTTGCTCTTTGTGCACACGAGTCGCACACTGAGGTCATGAGCTCACTCCATGCCTAGAGGAAGGAAAAGAGAGAAAGTGTCTGCAGAGCTCTTTTGTGCACAGCTACAGCTGCACTAATGCCAGTATTCTGGGCTCACAGGAACTTGATCCATCAGCCTCTGCAGTATCTGCTCCCCGGGTAAAAATCTGTCTGGATGGCTCTGTATTCTCCATCAGCTCCTGGCTGGCACTGCCAGGTTGGCATGAGGAGCCCCTCAGCCTTCCCTGCTCTGGGCTGGACAAGCCCAGCTCCCTCAGCCTCTCCTCACAGTCAAAGGGCTCCAGCCCCACCTTGGAGGCCCTTTCCTCAACCTGCTCCAGCTGCCAGACATCTTTCCTGCTCTGGGGAACCCAAACCAGGCCCCAGTGACCTGGATAATCCACGTCTTTGATGTCCTGGTCACACAGCCCTGGCTCCTTGTCCCTGTGTCGGGCTCTGGGGTTGATATGTGGAACATCCTTGGGGGAGGCTGTGGCTCCAGGTGGAGCAGAGGGATACAGAGGGACAGGGGACCCTGCTGGGCATGAACAGCATTGGAATTGTCTGGGGAAACTGTGGGGGGGGCTGGGGCAGAGTGACTAACCCAGTGACCTCACACAGCCCTGCTGGGATGTCAAACCTCTGCCCTGTGATGTCACAGTCAGTTCTGATGATGTCACAGGGACAGCCTGGGATGCTCAATGATCTCATATAGCCCACTCTGTGCTGTCATAGCCCACTCTGTGACCTCATATTAACAGATGATAAATGGCCCACCCCAGGTGAGCTGACACAATGTTTGTTCTCCAAAACCACTGGACTCTGCAAACCACACAATGCCCCTTGTGTAAGAAGAGGAACTGGAATTCACCAGCCTCAGTGTCCTGCCAGCTCAGCCAGGCCCACTGGAACATTGGGGTGCACGACCCACCCGTGCCAGGAGCCCTGAGTGTCCCTTTTGGGTGCCAGGATGGACACAGGGCCTCTCCATTGCTGCTCAGAGAAGGCATTTGTGGGGTTTGTTCCTGCCAAGCACAAGTGCCTAGAGCAGAGTGGCGAGTCAGAGCAGCCCTCCTGCTCTGCCCCACCCTGGAGCAGGAGTTCTCCTGCTGAAATGCTTTTGGGGCCTTTGGGTTTCCTTCCAGGTTCTGTAGCAAAGCTTCCCTATTTCAGGGAGGTTCCAAATCCAAATTCCTCGTGCCCAAGCTCGCAGTGTTGCAGAAAAAAACAGGGATGACACATGGGCTGTGGCACTGGTGCTTTCCCTGGAGCAGGCAAAGCCCAGCTCTTTCATGCTGAGAGAGTGGTTGAGAGGAGAGGGAAACTCATCCCACCTACTCGTCCCTACATGTTGGAGCACGTGTAGGGACAGTTTCTGCACAGTTCAGGCACAGCCCCAAGGGAAGCAGGGACATTCTCCTGGGGTCCCCAAAGCTGGGGTCCATTCCAGCTGCACTGGGAGCCTCCGTGTGTGTCCAGCTCATTCTCCCTGGGCTGTTGGCACGTGGTCACTTGCTGACCAATTCCATCCCCTGACTGGCACTGATCTCCAAGGAACCTTGGACCTCTCCTCGGCCATTGTTCTGCAATTAGAACCCTGAGACACTTCCTCAATTCCTCTCCAAGGTGATGTCAGCACAGCAATGAGCCCAAACCTTTGATTACCGCTGTGGTTCTCTCAGTTTTGAGGGTCAGTTCCCAAAGAGGGCAACAGGAGGGTTCTATGCTGGGGCAAAATTTAGAAGAGTGAGATGTGGTGAATACTTTAAAAACCAGAAGTTTCAAAATCCTTGAATTTCAGAGGCTACAACAAGAAAGCTGGAAGTTTTTATGGTCTATTCTTCTGTCTTGCCATGTTCATTTGGCACATTCCAACTATGGAGAAGATTATGGAAAGCAGAACTGCAGGAAGAGTTGGAGGCTTAATCCCCAAGTGAGCAAGAAATAAGGAAGGAGAGAAAAGAATTTAAACTGTTTACTGGATCATTATGACCAAAAACATTCTTCACTCACTTTGCAACATCCCGATGGTGAGGTACCTTCCTTGTTGTTCTTACTAAATAATTACAGTAATTTGGAATCTGTCCCTGTTTTAGAACAAAACCACAGGTCAATAATTGACCCAGTTTGGTTCCATAGTCAGAATCCATTAACCTTCTCCAGAGATGTGTCTCCCTGCAGCAGGGAAGGCAGCTTGATTCCTTTTGTGCTCAGTTTCTCCCGAGTTCATGACTCCAGATGAACGGGAAGGGTCCCGCAGCACAGAAGCGGCCACAGTGAGCAGGATCAGAGCCCCCAGTGCCCATGAGGTGCAGGCCATGCACAGCTGCCCCAGCCCAGCAGCAGCTGCTGTTTCCCCGCTCTGGGGCAGCCTGAGGGGCACGGCTCTGCTGTTCAGGGCGGCTCCTGAAGGACACAGCGCTCGCAGCCGCTCTGTGTCCCGCAGCTTCGGCACCTGCGCCGGCCCTGCACAGCTGCCAGGCCTGTGCCCCACTGCTCCATGGCTGTGCCTGCTGTGCCCCACTGCTGCACCTTGCCATGATCACTGCCCTGCTGCTCAGGAGCTGCTCCAGGGCTGCTCTGCTGCTCTTCCAGCACAGTTCCTCTGCTCCCCACCACTGTGCCACCCCTGCTGCGCTCCTGCTCCAGCGCTGCTCATCTCTCGCTGCTCCTCTGCTCCTTATCCACTCCTGCCCTGCTCCCCTCTTGTTCCACAGCTGCTGCTCTTGCACTGCCGCTGCTGCCAAACCTGCCCTGGTGCTGTGCTCACTCCTGTGCTGCTCAGCTGTGGCACTGCGGGATTTCCTGGGGACATTGTGACGCTGCAGGGACCCAGGGGATCAGAGGGGCCCTGGGACACTCCAGAATCTTGGAGAATCCAGAGGCCCCTTTGGGGCCATGGGCCCTCCTGGAACCAAAAGGAGACTGTGAAATTCTGGGGCTTCATGGAACCACCCACTGGGATACCTCAGGGTCTCCTGGCTGCCAGCAATCATTGTGACACTGCAGCAACCAAGGGGACATTGTGACACTGTGCAGTTCATGGAATTGAGGGGATGCTGTGAGACTCTGGTGTCTAAAGATTCTCAGGGGCCATTGTGACACTGTACCCTGTGGAAACAGGGGGACACAATGACCCTGTGGGGTCTCATGGAATCCAGAGGCCCCTGGGACACAGCAAGGCTGCTTGGAACCAAGGATCCATTGGGACACCTCAGGGCCTTGGGCTGTCCAGGGATCCTCGGGACATTGTGGGGCCTCAGGGAACCGAAGGGAACCTGGGTTACTCTAGGCCCTCAGGAAACCAAGTGGTGTCAAAAACACTGTGCCAGCTCCTGGTTCTCAGTCTCTTCTGAGCCTTGTGCCCATCTACAAAGAGGCAAAACTGGGCAGCCTGAGCCTGTTGATGCAGAGTATTCCCGTCTCCATGGGAGGATATTCCTGCCACCTGTGGTGCTGTGTGTTCTCTCTGCTCCCTGGGGGAATTGCATCCTACAGAGACACCGACCCCTCTGGTAGCTGACACCCCAGTGCCTCCTGTGGGGTGGCAGCAGAGACATCTTTTGCTCCATCATGTTGCTCCAAGCAGGCCTGGAATGTTTCCAGGGATGGGGCATCAACCAGCTCTCTGGGAAACCTGTGCCAATGTTTCACCACCCTCAGCAGGAAAAATGTCTTCCTTTTGTTCAGTCTGAACTAATCCTGTTCTAATTGAAAATCATCTCCTCTTCTCCAGTTCCAACAGGCCCTACTAAAACATTTCTGCTCACAGTTCCTGTGAGGTGCCTTGAAGTCCTGCAGGGTCACACTGGGGTGTCCCCATGGCCTTTTCTGCTTCAGGCTGAACAGCCCCAACTCTCCCAGCCTGTCTCTGTCCCAGAGATGCGCCAACACTTGGAGCATCTCAGCCTCCTCTGGAGCTGCTCCATGAAGTCTCCATCTTTACACAGCTGAAGACTGTGTTGGACATTTTTCACACAGAAGTGCCAGTCAATCAGGAAGGGAAATCCCTCACTGCTGAAATGCTGGTAGCAGCTGCAGGGACAGATCTGCACAGCTCAGACACAGCCCAAGGGAGGCAGGGACATTCCCGTGCTGTCCCTGAAGCAGCAAGGCCAATCTGGCCACACTGGGAGCCTCTGTGCCTGTCCAGCTTGTTCTCCCTGGGCTGTTGGCACATGGCCAGTGGCTGTGCAGTGCCATCCCCCTGAGTGGCACTGATCTCCAGGGAAACCTGGACCTGTTCTCAGCCAAAGTTCTGCCATCAAAACCCTGTGGACACTTCCTCAATTCCATTCCAAGAGCAGACCAGCACACCAATGACATCAGAGCACTTGTCCATCTGGTCAAGAATCCTCCATGGGGACACTCTGCTCTCTCATCCCTGGGGCACTGCACAGGAAACTCTTCCTGGGCCCTGCAGCTCCTTGGACAAGTTCCAGGAATGCAGTCACCTTAGATATTTGCCCAACTGCCCCACAACACATCTTTGCTGGATCTGCAGTGTCCCTGTGGAAAGAGGGAAGCAAAAGCTTTCATTAATGTTGTGGAATGTCAACCATAAATTGAAGCTATGGACAGCTCTGACGAACCACTTCTCAGAGGATTTTCACTTCTTGGACACCCCGAATGCTGAAAGTCTTCCTGGTGCCCCAGGCCCTGGGTAAACAGGGCTCATCAGAGATGCAGGCAGGGCACCAACATCCCTCCCCCCTGACTGGGCACCTCTGTTTGCCCAGTTTGATCCCAGTGGCTGCCTGGGGACAACACCAGCTCCCCCCCAGGCATGGGCACATCCTGCTCTGGGCCAGTGCTGGCCTGGGCCCAGGGCCAGGACATTGCAGAGACACTGAGTGGGGACAAGGGCCCTAGGGAGCTGTGGGCAAGTCCAAGAGAGGGACAGGGTTGGAATGGGAGCCTTGTTGGAGATGGGGTCCCTGGCACCCCCATGTGTGGCAGCTGTGCAGAGCAGGACCCAGGGGCTCTGGGATGGCTCAGTGGTCACAACTGTGACAGGGCAAAGGTGAGCACAGGGGATATTCCTCTCTGCTATGGGGCTGGAAACTGGACTCATTTGGTGCCTGCAGGGTTGATAAGTGGGGTTCTGTGGATGTGGGAAGTGCCACACCTGAGTAATTCCCCAAGCCCCACCCTCACCTTCAGGTGATCACAGTCTCCCAGCACTCTGGGGCTGCTGGAAGATGGATTGTGTTGGAGCAGGAATTCACCTGTCTCCAGCTCCCTTCCCTTAGGTGCCTGGGCCCTTGCAGGGGCAGCTGCCCAATGCAGGAAGCTGCAGGGATGATGGGTGAGAGGGCTGGATCCATGCCACATATGGGATGGACTCTGTGCCAGAGCTGGGCTTATGACGAGGGCTGGGGGCTGTGCCAAGCCAGGCTTTGGCCTAGGAGTTGTCATGGACAGGGAAGGAAGGAGCCCTGGAAGGGATAAATGTGCTCATAACCTGGCATAGCCTCAACCAGCACTGTCAGACCCCGATGTCATGGTGTCCCCACATCTCATCCTTTGTAGCTTCCCATCCTTGGTGTCTTCTGAAATGTCCCTGGGATCTCCTCTTTGTCCTATCCAGGGTCCATGAATGCCCTCCCACTGATCATTCCCAATTCCTTTCAATTTTTTCCCCTCAGTCCCTTGCTTTTCTCCCTGGCCACTGCAGTGGTATGTCCTGGCATCATTCCTGGATTCACCTGGCACACACAAACCCTGTCCTAGTCCTGTCTTCTCCTCATCTGTCCTACTTCTTCTGTTCACTCTTACCTCCTCTGTTTCACTCCCATGTCCCTAAAGTTTCTTTTTTTCTCCCCTGCATCCCACACATCCCTTCCACATCCCCAGCCCAGTCCCTTGACCTCCTCAGCTCACTCTAGCTCAGTATCTTTGTGTCCCTTCTGCCTCACCACAACCTCCTTGCAGGTTCTGAATTTCCATCCCTTAGCCCCCGCACCAAATTTGGTGGCTGCACCCTTGTGCACCCTGCATCCCACAGCCTGACAAGTTCCAATCAAGAACTATGGTTTATTCTCCTTTCCCAGACACTCCTGCCAGGAACTGAAAATTATGTCAGGGATGTGAGTGTGGGGTGGGATTGGGGGGCATCCCCTCAGAGAACTTGGTGTGGCAGTTCAGTCCCCCCATCCGTTTGCTGGCACCAGGCACATCCCAGTGACCACTGAGGTCTCCCGATATCCCTGCAGAAGGATTTAGACAATGTCACAATCCTGAAGACACTGCTGGTGAGTACCTGCAGTGATTGCAGAGAGAGGGGTGGAGATAAGGATTTTCTCATGTCCACTGGACACACAAGGGTCATGTTTGACCCTGTCTTTTAGGATTGGAAGTCTTGGTAACTCCCATGTCCTGTCCCTCTGCAGCACCATGAGGAGATGATCATCTCTGGAGGATGCCCGTGATGGCCTTGGAGCTCAGGGCCATTTCACTTCAATGATCAATGAACTCCTTCAGTGAAGCCATGCCCTGTCCCCGTGTTTGTGGGTGTGTTTCTCTGTGCCCATTTGTCTCTGCCTTTGTCTGTTTCTCTGGGAACATCTCTGTGTGTCCCAGGTGTGGATTTGGCTGTCCTCTGCTGCCCCCATATGTTCCCTGTGTCCAGTGACACGGGAAAAAAGAGACCAATCCTTTAGCCTGGGACATCAGGCTGGGGACTGGTAGCTGTGTCAGGAGTTCCTCCACTTTGACAGGATTCCTCTCTGCTCTCCCCCGAGATGTTTGGTGCTTTGGAAATTGAATGAGACCCGGCTGTGGGCAGCATCAGTGGGTGAGTGTGTGGGCAGGTTGAGTAAATGTTAGAGGGTCCTCAGCAATGTGGCAGGGAATAGTCATGAAGCAGAAGAATAAGCAACAAAATTTTTCCTAAGAGTATTTCTTACTTAAATAGAAAGAAAAAAATTAAAAATAAATATATTTTGGATGAAATATTTATTGATTTTAAAATTGGCTTAAGTGTACATGGCTATGAAATGTTGCTCAGTGGGCTGGTGTAGGTGTCTCTGTGTAGGGAGTTGAGAATTCTGAGATGCAGAGCAAGGCTCGGCAGGTAGGTAGACTGTAGTCCAGGTTCTGTTGTGGCCATCAAACCAGCCTGGAGAAATCGTAAGGACAAGCAGCAGCAGGTAGGCAGAATGGGAGGAAGTCTACCTGGTTTCATAACAATAATTTACAGCCTGGTCTACCCGGTGAAAAAATGGACTTGGGAGAGAAGGTCTTTCCTGCTAGGAGGCGGCAGCGGAAGGCCAGGTCTACCTGTCACCGAGGCGGCTGGTAGAGGATAAGTCTACCTGGCTCCGGGGCTGGCCGGCTGGCGGTGTCTGACAGAGGCCACCGGAGATGGCGCTGCGAAGGTGGGCAACCGCAGGGAGAACAGGTCTACCCGGCTCCAGGGCGGCCGGTGGAGGCCAGGTCTACCCGGAGCCGGCTGGTGAGCAGTGCCCGAGAGGTGCCGCCAGGGAGGGCGCTGCGAAGGTGGGCGGTCGAGAAGCGAACAGGTCTACCCAACTCCAGGGTGGCTGGCGGAGGTCAGGTCTACTCGTATCTGGGACCGGCTGTGTGGCCGGCGGTGTCCGCCGGCCGCTGACAGAGAGGGCACCGCAAAGTCGGCCGGTCATGGGGACAACAGGTCTACCTCGCTCCGACAGAACTTAGTCTTATTTCGGCATTGGCTGGGTAGACCTATTGTCCTTACCGGGTATGGAAGTGCACCAAGGGGTCGCTGTTTCTGGCTGCCCCCAGCTGCCTCATCGTAAGAGGCGGCTCGCTCCGCTGCACCCACTCGGTCACGTCCAATACGTTTTCTTGGGGCCGTCCGTGGCCTTGGGCTCGTCTATACGTATTATGGGAGGCGAGGTTACGGGCCGCTTCCCCACAGGTTGACCAGTGCCTGTGTCCGTAAGGCGGTGGGGGCGAGACCGCGTGTGTGGAGACCAGACCAGAGAGAATTACTGCCGGTTCCCGTACTACCCAGTTGCTGGGACAGGTTGTGCCGAGACGTGACGTGAGCTGCTCCCCGGCCCAGGCCAGGTGAGGCAGGTGGGCAAGAAAAAAAGCCCGCGAGTGTGTCCCACTCCGGGCCCGGCCGTTGCCGGTTCCATGAAGGAGAAGGGAGCCAGGCGCGTGCTTGCTCCTCCAGTGCGAGCACGCGTGTGTGAGCCGCCGTCGGGTGGCGCGGTGGCGACGGCTGCAATCCTCGCTCCATCGTCGTCACCGAGGCCTCTCCGGCGGGGTTGTGTGCAAGGTTTCGGTGGCCGGGCTGCATCCTCCGCGCTGGCGGGGCGGCCCAAGCCGCGGCAGTCCTCTCGGGCGTAGCGCCGGGTTACTGAGGGAAACCCCGGGCCCCGAGAAGGATTGCTGGGGTGACGGCAGCGGACGTCGGGCACGCCCCCGCCCGTGGACACTCCCCCAAAGGTGGCAGCGGGGGAGGCACCCTGGCGAAGCCATGCAGGTGGTTTCCCTCGCCCCAGGGTAAGGTACCTAGCGCTCCGCGCCTCGGCGGTTTCCCCCCCACCCCGAGTTCCCTCGGCGTTGTCACACGTCCATTGGGGGCGAAAGTGGGGGGGGCCCGCCTGGCCGGGCGGAGGTTAAAAGATTCGGGCGGCATGGCACACCCCGCCGCGGCGACGGCGGCGGCGGCAGCGGGTGGGGAGCTACTCCCGCCGATCCCCCTGCGGCGGCGTCCGTCGCGACTGGCCGCGCGCTCCTCGCCGTCACGTTGGCGTCCCCGCCGTGCACCCGCGCGCGGGGACAGCCGTGCCGGGGAGGGGCGCCCTGCCCCCCCCCCCGTGGCCTGGCCTCGGCAGAGAGGCCGCGGGGCCGACCCGCCGGTGTCGACACGGGGCGATGCCGTCAGAGGGCGCACGCCCTCTGCCACCTACGCTGAGCTGTGGGGTTGCAGCCGGCGGGGCCCGCTGTGCTCTCTCCTCTTGGCCGCGTCAGGCCGCGACTGTGCCTCTTCCCTCGACGGCCTTCTCCTCGAACGTGGCGGCGGCTGCCGGCCGCCGGCCATCCCTGTCTCGACTGCTCTGCTGTCCCCGGGTGAGCGCTCGACGGTCCCTCCGTTACTGGAGGCCCGGCGAGCGCGGGCGACCCCGTGCTGAGCGGCGGTGTCGCCGCTCTGCGAGTGTCCCCCCCGGGGGGACGGTCTGCTGGAAGGTGACTGCAGTGGCCCGTGGCCGTCCCGGCCCGGGCCCTTCCCATCGCTTCCCCGTCTCCCCTTCGGGGCTGCGTGTGGGCCAAAGGGAGGCAGGGTCGGCCGCACGGGCGCTTCTGCGCCCGGTCCCCGAGTGAAAGCGAGGGGAGCGGGCGTTGACCCCCGGATCGATGCCGTACAGCTGCCGCAGGGCGCGTGCCCGCGGAAGGGGGTCCTGGCAGTGCGAAGAGGCGGCGCTGGTGCCTGGGAGTGCGACCACGGCGACGGTGGGGTCTCACTGACCAGCAGGCCTTGGGCGCTCGCGATGCCGGCTCGGGTCTCGGCGGCGCCCGCCTCTGGCCGCCGGTGTCGGAGTGCGGCCGCCGGACTCTCACCTTTTGGTGGGAGAGCGGTCCCGCGCAGGGGTTGCGCCGGTGGAGCGGTAGTCGCCGCCTTGGCGTCTTGGGCCTCGTAAGGCCGCTGGGAAGAGTCCGACTGCGTGGCTGGCGCGGTGGCGCTCCACAGGTCCTCCGCGGAGTGGTCAAGTGCGGGTGAGCGCGAGCGGGGGCCGGCGGCGATGCCCCTGGCCGCGAACGCACATCGTCCCTTAAGCGAGGCCGGGCGGGCCGCCGTCCCTTGGCGGTCGGTGGCGTTGCTGTGCCGGCTTTCTCCGTGCGGAGGTCGGGCCGAGCCCGGGCGCCTGGGCTGCCTCCGAAGAACGGCAGCCGAGGCGGTGTCTCCCCTTGCGGGGGGAGGCGGTCGGGGGCACGCGTCCCCCCGCCTTTTTGCCGGCCTTCGGAGCGTAACGGATTTTTTTTTCCCCTCATCCGTTCAACCATGTGTGTGCTCGTACGTTTGAAGCGGGGCGTGCGCCTGCACGTCCCTGCCGAAACGAAGGGGGCCGCTCCGCGCGAGCGGTCCCGTCCCCTCCGTGTGCGCGGGTTCGGTGCCGAAAGCCAGACAACTCTTAGCGGTGGATCACTCAGCTCGTGCGTCAATGAAGAATGCAGCTAGCTGCGAGAATTAATGTGAATTGCAGGACACATCGATCATCGACACTTCGAACGCACTTGCGGCCCTGGGTTCCTCCCGGGGCTACACCTGTCTGAGCATCGCGTGACAATCAATCGCCATCCAGGGGCCACCCCGGCGGCGCGGCTGGGGTCGCCTCGCAGGTCCGTAGCCCGTGGTGGGCGGTGGCAGCGGCGGCGGCGGCGGCGGCGGCCGGCCCGGTGCCCGGAGGGAAATGCCGGTGGAGGGGTGCGGCAAGGGAAGCGTTTTCCTCGGCGACCCAGACACCCTCTCTTTGCCTGCGGCCCGGTGCGGGCTTCGTCGTCGTCCTCGTCATCCTCGTTGCCGCGCAGGGCCTTCGTCCCCCTAAATGCAGACTCGGGGAGCGCTCCGTAGCTCCCCACTCCCGGAACGAGCCGCTGGGGCGGAGCTCGTCATTGGCCAGGGCCGTGCTGTGGTGTGCGGCGGCGGCGGCCGGGGAGAAGCGAGAGACGGCGTATAAGGCGCGCCGCTGTGGTACCCAGAGAGAGAAGGGCGAGAGAGACAGAAGGCGAGCGGGGGAGGCAAGGCGCGGGCCTCGCTCCCGGGCTCCACCCCGTGCGGGCAGCTGTCTGCGGGTGGGTACCCGGCGGGTACCGTGCCGTGCTGCCGCGCGCACGCGAGGCACGAGGGCCGGGGACGGAGGTGAACCCCTGGGCCTCCTCCTTCCCCGACCGCCCTCCCCGCTCCCCCCTCTGTCGTCGTCCCCCGGCGCGTCGGCGAGCCGTCGACTTTCTCACCCCGCAAGAGGTCGCTGAGCGCCGCCCCACGGTGCATGGTGTAACACCCCCGGTCAGGGCCGTCTCTGCCGCGCTCCTTTTCGGTTCTCGTCTCTGGGATGGGAGTCTCCGTCTCTCCGTCCTGTGTCTCTCTCTCTCACGCCTCTTCTCTCTTCCGCTGGCGTTGCGGGCGCGAGCGGGGGTTGGGGGGGAGTGTGTAGCGAGGGAAGGTGAAGCGAAAACCGGCCGTCCGGCCGGTCCCCTCCACCCGTGCCGGCGCGCGCTCCATCCCTCGCATGGGGGAAGAGCCGCGCGGGCGCCGAGGCGAGGGGGGCGGTGCAGCGGCGCAGCTCTGGGCTTGCGACCTCAGATCAGACGTGGCGACCCACTGAATTTAAGCATATTAGTCAGCGGAGGATAAGAAACTAACGAGGATTCCCTCAGTAACGGCGAGTGAAGAGGGAAAAGCCCAGCGCTGAATCCCCGCCCCGCGGTGGGGCGCGGGACATGTGGCGTACAGAAGCCCCCCTCCCCAGCGGCGCTCTCGGGGGACCCAAGTCCTTGTGATCGAGGCCGCAGCCCGCGGACGGTGTGAGGCCGGTAGCGGCCCCCCGGCGCGCCGGGCCCGGGGCTTCTCGGAGTCGGGTTGCTTGGGAATGCAGCCCAAAGCGGGTGGTAAACTCCATCTAAGGCTAAATACCGGCACGAGACCGATAGCCAAAAAGTACCGTATGGGAAAGTTGAAAAGAACTTTGAAGAGAGAGTTCAAGAGGGCGTGAAACCGTTAACAGGTAAACGGGTGAGGCCCGCGCAGTCCGCCCGGAGGATTCAACCCGGCGAGTCGCGATCGGCCGGCGCAGGTTCGGCAGATCCTCGCCTCCGTCCCCCCTCCGTTCCCCGGGCACCCGTCCGCGGGGGCGGGCCGGGGGGGGCGGGCTGGCGCGGGGACCGCCGCCCGACCGGCGGCTGGCCCTGGCCGGGCGCATTTCCTCCGCGGCGGTGCGCTGCGACCGGCTCCGGGTCCGGGTCAGCTGGGAAGGCCTCCAGCGGGCAGGTGGCCCGGCGCCGCGCGAGCGGCGGCGGGTGTTAGAGCCCCCGGGCGGCAGGTCTCGCCGAATCCTGGGGCCAAGGGAGAGGACTGCCGCCGCGCCCTCCTCCCCCCCCCGTCGGCGGCGTCACGGCGGGGGGCGTTGCCTTCCCCGCGTATGCGGGGTTTGCGGCGTCCTCGCAGCCACAGCGTGACGCGCAGGGGTGCAGGGGCCGGGCCCGCCGGCCCCCGGCGCTGCTGTCAACTATGGGGCCGGCGTGCCACAGGGGAGGGCGCCGCTGTGTCGAGGCGGCCGGTCGCTGGGGGCGACGGGTCTGCCTTGCTACGGGGAGGGCGGCGGACACCGGGTTGACCCAGCTCCGTGGCGGGCGTGCCGCTGGGGAGGGCGCCGCCAAGTCGCGGAAGTCGGTCGCGGGGGCGACGAATCTGCCTCACTCCAGGCAGGGCGGCGGACACCGGGTCGACCCGGCTCCGGCGCCGGCATGCCGCCGGGGAGGGCGCCACTGAATCGAAGCGGCTGGTCGCGGGGGCAAGGGGTCTGCCTCGCTCCGGGGATGGCAACGGACACCGGGTTGAGCAGGCTCCTAGGCCGGCATGCCACCGAGGAGGGCGCCGCCGAGTCCAGGCAGCCGGTCGCGGGGGCAATGGGTCTGCCTCGCTCCGGGGCCAGCTGCGAACACCAGGTCTACCCGACTCCGGAACAACAGGTCTACCTCGCTCCGGGGCCGGCGGCGGACATCAGGTGTACCTGGCTGCAAGACAGCAGGTCTACCTCTCTCCGGGGAGGGCGGCGGACACCGGGTCGACCCGACTCCTAGGCCGGCGTGCTGCCGGGGAGGGCAGCGCCGAGTTGAGACGGCCGGACGCAGCGGCAACAGGTCTGCCTCGCTCCGAGCAGAGCAGTGGACACCGGGTCGGCCTGGCTCCTAGGACGGCGTGCCACCGGGGAGGGCGCCGCCGAGTCAAGGCGGCCGGTCGCGGGGGGCGACGGAACTGCCTCGCTACAGGGAGGGCGGTGGACACAGGGTCGACACAGCTCCGGTGCGGGCGTGCCGCAGGAGAGGGCGCGGCCAAGTCGCGGCGGTCGGTCGCGGGGGCTACAGGTCTGCCTTGCTCCGGGCAGGGCAGCGGACACCAAGTCGACCCGGCTCCGGGGTAGGCGTGGCGCCAGGAAGGGCGCCGCCGAGTCGTGGCGGCCGGTCGCGGGTGCGAAGGGTCTTCCTCGGTCCGGGCAGGGCGGCGAACACTGGGTCGACCCGGACCCTAGGCCGGCGTGCCGCCGTGGAGGGCGCCACTGAGTCGAGGCGGCAGGTCGCGGCGGCAACGGGTCTGCCTCGCTTCGGGAAGGGGGGTGGACACCGGATCGACACGGCTCCTAGGCCGACGTGCCGCCGTGGATGGCGACACCGAGTCGTGGCGGCCAATCACGGTGGGCAATGGGTCTTCCTCCGGGCAGGGCTGCGGACTCCGGGTCGACCCGACTCCTAGGCCGGCGTGCCGCCAGGGAGGGCGCTGCCGAGTCGAGGCGGCCGTTCTCAGGGGCAACGGGTCTGCTTCGCTACGGGGAGGGCGCCGGACACAGGGTCGACCCGACTCCGGGGCCGGCGTTCCACCGGGGAGGGCGCCACTGAGTCGAGGCAGCCGGTCGCAGGGGGCGACGTGACTGCTTCGCTATGGGGAGGGCGCCGGACACCAAGTCGACCTGACTCCGGGGCCGTCATGCAGCCAAGGAGGGCGCTGCCGAGTCGAGGTGGCCTGTCGCGGGGAGCGACAGTTCTGCCTAGCTACAGGGAGGGCGGCAGACACCGGGGCGACCCAGCTCCGGGGCGGGCGTGCCGCAAAGGGAGGGCGCCGTCAAGTCGGGTCGGTCGGTCGTTGGGGCTACGGGTCAGCCTCGCTCCGGGGAAGGTGGTGGACACCGGGTCAACCCGGCTCAGGGGCTGGCAGGTCGCCGGGGACGGCGCCGCCGAGTCGAGTCAGCCAGTGGCAAGGGCAACGGGTCTACCTTGCTCCGGGGCCAGCGGCGGACATGAGGTGCGCCCGGCTCCGGGACAGCAGGTCTACCTCTCTACGGGGAAAGTGGCGGACACCGGGTCGACCAGGCTCCGGGGCCAGCGTGATGCCAGGGTGGACGCCGCCAAGTCGAGGCAGCCGGTCGCGGGGGCAATGGATCTGCCTTGCTCCGGGCAGGGCGGCGGACACCGGGTCGACCTGGCTCCAAGGCCGGCGGGATGCCGAGGAGGGCGCTGCCGAGTCGGCCGCTCGAAAGGGCAAAGGGTCTACCTCGCTCCTGGGCTGGCGGCGGACATCAGGTCTACCTGACTCCGGGACAAAAGGTCTACCTCACTTCGGGGAGGGCCGCAGACACAGGGTGGAACCGGCTCCGGGGTCGGCGTGCCGCCGGGGAGGAGGCCGCCGAGTTGAGGCGGCCGGTCGCGAGGGGCTACGGGTCTGCCTCGCTACAGGGAGGGCGGCGGACACCGGGTCGACCAAGCTCCATGGGCGGCGTGCCGCCGGGGATGGCGCCGCCGAGTCGAGGCAGCCGGTCGCAGGGGCAACGGGTCTGCCTCGCTCCGGGTGGGCGGCGGACACCAGGTTGACCCGACTCCGGGGCCGGCGTGTCGCCGGGGAGGGCGCCGCCGAGTCGAGGCGGCCGGTCGCGGGCGCAACAGGTCTACTGACCTCCGGGGTCGGCGGCAGACACCAGGTCTACCCGGCTCCGGAACAACAGGTCTACCTCGCTCCAGGGCCGGCGGCGGACATCAGGTCTACCCGGCTCTGGGACAACAGGTCTACCTCACTCTGGGGAGGGCAATGGACATTGGGTCGACCCGGCTCCGGGGTTGGCGTGCCGCCAGAGAGGGCGCCGCCGAGTCGAGGCAGCCGGTCGCCAAGGCAAGAAGTCTGCCTCGCTACGGGGAGGGCGGCGGACACCGGGTCGACCCGGATCCTAAGCTGGTGGGCCGCCAGGGAGGGCGACGCCGAGTCGGCAGGTCGCATGGCGAACGGGTCTACCTCGCTCCGAGGCCAGCGGAAGACATCAGGTCTACCCGGCTCCGGGACAACAGGTCTACCTCGCTCCGGGGAAGGCGGCGGACACCAGGTCGACCCGGCTCCGCAGCCGGCGTACTGCTGGGGAGAGGGGCCGTTGAGTCGAGGCGGCCGGTCGCATGGGTAACGGGTCTGCCTCGCTACGGGGAGGGCGGCGGACACCAGGTCGACCCGGCTCCGGAACAACAGGTCTACCTCGCTCCAGGGCCGGCGGCGGACATCAGGTCTATCGGGCTGCGGGACAACAGGTCTACCTGTCTCCGGGGAGGGCGTCGGACGCCGGCTCGAACCGGCTCCAGGACAACAGGTCTACCTCCATCTGGGGCCGCGGCGGACATGACGTGCACCCGGCTCTGGGACAACTGGTCTACCTCTCTCTATGGGGAAAGCGGCGGACACGGGGTCGACCCGGCTCCGTAGCAGGCGTGCCGCCAAGGAGGGCGTCGCCAATTCCAGGCGGCCAGCCGCGGGGGCAAGGGATCTGCCTTGCTACGGGGAGGGCGGCAGAAACCGGGTCGACCCGGCTCCGTAGCAGGCGTGCCGCCAAGGAGGGCGTCGCCAATTCCAGGCGGCCAGCCGCGGGGGCAAGGGATCTGCCTCGCTTCGGGGAGGGCGGCGGACATAGGTTCGACCTGGCTCCTAGGACGGCGGGCCACCTGGGAGGGTGCCGCTGAGTCAAGGCGGCCGGTCGCTTGGGCAACGGGTCTGTCTCGCTCCGAGCAGGGCAGCAAACACCGGGTCAACCCGGCTTTGGGGCTGGCAGGCCGCTGGGGAGGGCGCCGCCGAGTCGGCCGGTCGCAGGGGCAACGGGTCTAGCTCGCAGCAGGGCCGGCGGCAAACATCAGGTCTACCCGGCTCCAGAACAACAGGTCTACCTTGCCCCGGGGCCAGCGGCGGACATCGGGTCAACCCGGCTCCGGGGCCGGAGTGCCGCCGGGGAGGGCGCCGCCGAATCGAGGCGGCCGGTCGCGCGAGCAACGGATCTGCCTCGCTTCGGGCAGGGCGGCGGACACCAGGTCGACCCGGCACCAGAACAACAGGTCTACCTCGCTCCGGGGAGGAAGGCGGCGGAGATCAAGTCTACCCGACTCTGGGACAACAGGTCTACCTTGCTCAGGGGAGGACGGCGGACACCAGGTCGACCCGACTCCAAATCCAGGGTGCTGCCGGGGACGGCGCAGCCGAGTCGAGGCAGCCGTTCGCAGGGGAATGGGTCTACCTCGTTCCAGGGCTGGCGGCGGATACCAGGTCTACCCGGCTCCGGGACAACAGGTCTACCTCGCTCCGGGGAGGGTGATGGACACCAGGTCGGCCCGGCTCCGGGGTGGGCGTGCTGCCGGAGAAGGCGCCGCAGAGTCGAGGCGGCCGGTCGCGGGGGCGATGAGTCTGCCTCGCTACAGGGAGAGCGGCTGACACCAGGTCGACCCGGCACCAGAACAACAGGTCTATCTCGCTCCGGGGAGGAAGGCGGTGGAGATCAGGTCTACCCTGCTCTGGGACAACAGGTCTACCTCGCTCAAGGGAGGGCGGAGGACACCGAGTCGACCCAACTCCAAATCCAGGGTGCTGCCGGAGACGGTGCAGCCGTGTCTAGGCAGCCGTTCACGTGGGGAAAGGGTCTACCTCGTTCCAGGGCTGGCGGCGGATACCAGGTCTACCCGGCTCCAGGACAACAGGTCTACCTCGCTCCGGGGAGGGCGACAGACACCGGGTCGGCCCGGCTCCGGGGCGGGCGTGCTGCCGGAGAAGTCTCCGCAGAGTCGAGGCGGCCGGTCACGGGGGCTACGGGTCTGCCTCGCTACGGGGAGGGCAGCGGACACCAGGTCGACCCGGCTCTGGGACAACAGGTCTGTCTCGTTCCGGGGAGGGCGGCGGATACCGGGTCGACCTGGCTCTTGGGCCGGCAAGCCGCCGTGGAAGGCGCTGCCAAGTCGAGGCGGCCGGTCGCGGGGGCAACGGGTCTGCTTCTCTCCGGGGAAGGCGGCGGACACCAGGTTGGCCCGGCTCCGGGGCGGGCGTGCCGCCGGGGAGGGCGCCGTCGATTCGAGGCGGCCGGTTGCAGGGGCAACGGGTCTGCCGCGCTCCGGGCAGGGCGGCGGACACTGGGTCGACCCGGCTCATAGGCCGGCGTGCCGCCGGGGAGGGCGCCACCGAGTCAAGGCGGCCGGTCGCGGTGGCGACGGGTCTGCCTCGCTCCGGGCAGGGCGGCAGACACTGGGTTGACCTGGCTCCTTGGCTGGCGTGCCACCAAGGAGGGCGCCACCGAGTCGAGGCGGCAGGTCGTGGGGCGCAACGGGTCTGCCTCGCTCCAGGGTGGGCGGCGGACACCGGGTCGACCCGGCTCCTAGGCCGGTGTACCGCCGGGGAGGAAGCTGCCGAGTCGAGGCGGCCTGTCGCGGGGGCAACGGCTCTGCCTCTCTTCGGGCAGGGCGGCGGACACCGGGTCGACCCGGCTCCTTGGCCAGCGTGCCGCAGTGGAGGGCGCCACCGAGTCGATGCAGCCTGTCGCGGTGGGCGACCGGTCTGCCTCGCTACGGGAAGGGCGGCGGACACCGGGTCGACCCGACTCCGGGGTCGGCGTTCCGCCCAGGAGGGTGCCGCTGAGTCGATGCGTCCGGTCGCGAGGGGCGACGGGTCTGCCTCGCTACGGGGAGGGCGGCGGACACAAGGTCGATCCGACTTTGGGGCCGGCGTGCCGCAGGGGAGGGCGCCGCCGAGTCGAGGCGGCCGGTCGCGGGGTCAACAGGTCTGCCTCACTACGGGGCGGGTGGTGGACACCGAGTCGACCCGGATCCTAGGCTGGCGTGCCGCCGACGAGGGCGTTGCCGAGTCGAGGTGGTCGGTCGCAGGGGCAACGAATCTGCCTCGCTCCAGTCTGGGCAGCGGACACCGGGTCGACCCGGCTCCTAGGCCAGCGTGCTGCCGGGGAGAGCGCTACCGAGTCGGCCGGTCGCAAAGGCAATGGGTCTACCTCGCTCCGCGGCCGGCAGAGGACACCAGGTCTACCCGACTCCGGAACAACAGGTCTACCTTGCTCCGGGGCCGGCGGTGGACATCGAGTCGACCTGGCTCCTAGGCCGACGGGCCACCAGGGAGGGCACCGCTGAGTCAAGACGGCCGGTCGCAAAGGCAACAGGTCTTTCTCGCTCCGGGCAGGGCGGCAAACACCGGGTCAACCCGGCTTTGGGGCTGGCGGGTCGCTGGGGAGGGCGCTGCCGAGTAGGCCGGTCGCAGGGGCAATGGGTCTAGCTCGCAGCAGGGCCGGCGGCGGATATCAGGTCTACCCGGCTCCAGGAGAAAAGGTCCACCTCTCTCCGGGGAGGGCGGCGGACTTCGGGTCGACCCGGCTCCTAGGCTGGCGTGCCGCCAAGGAGGGCGCTACCGAGTCGGCCGGTTGCAAAGGCAATGGGTCTACCTCGCTCCGCGGCCGGCAGAGGACACCAGGTCTACCTGGCTCCGGGACAACAGGTCTACCTCGCTCAGGGGAGGGCGGCGGACACCGGGTTGACCCGACTCCAAATCCAGGGTGCCGCCAGGTACGGCGCAGCCGAGTCGAGGCAGCCGTTCGCGGGGGCAACAAGTCTGCCTCACTCCAGGGCTGGCGGTGGATACCAGGTCTACCCGGCTCCGGGACAACAAGTCTACCTCGCTCCGGGGAGGGCGACGGACACCGGGTCGACTAGGGTCAGGGGCCCTCGTGCCGCCGGGGAAAGCGACGCCGAGTCGAGGCGTCCGGTCGCTGGTTCAACAAGTCTGCCTCGCTCCGAGGAGGGCGGCGGACACCGGGTCGGCCCGGCTCTGGGGCGGGCGTGCTGCCGGAGAAGTCGCCGCAGAGTCGAGGCGGCCGGTCGCAGGGGCGATGGGTCTGTCTCGTTACGGGGAGGGCGGCGGACACCAGGTCGACCAGGCTCTGGAACAACAGGTCTGCCTCGTTCCAGGGAGGGCGGCGGACACCGGGTCGACCTGGCTTTTGGGCCGGCAAGCCGCCGTGGAAGGCGCCGCCGAGTCGAGGCAGCCGGTTGCGGGGGCAACGGGTCTGCTTCTCTCCGGGGAGGGCGGCGGACACCGGGTCGGCCCGACTCCGGGGCCGGCGTGTCGCCGGGGAGGGCACCGCCGAGTCGAGGCGGCCGGTCGCGGGCGCAACAGGTCTACTGACCTCCGGGGTCGGCGGCAGACACCAGGTCTACCCGGCTCCAGAACAACATGTCTACCTCGCTCCAGGGCCGGCGGCAGACATCAGGTCTATCGGGCTGCGGGACAACAGGTCTGCCTCTCTCCGGGGAGGGCGTCGGACACTGGCTCGACCCGGCTCCAGGACAACAGGTCTACCTCCATCTGGGGCCGAGGCGGACATGACGTGCACCCGGCTCTGGGACAACTGGTCTACCTCTCTCTATGGGGAAAGCGGCGGACACGGGGTCGACCCAGCTCCGGGGCCGGCGTGCCGCCGAGGAGGACGCCGCTGAGTCGAGGCGGCCGGTCGTGGGGGCAATGGATCTGCCTCGCTCCGGGCAGTGCGGCGGACACCGGGTCGACCCGGCTCCAAGGCCGACGTGCCACTGGTGAGGGCGCCACTGAGTCGAGGCGGCCGGTCGCGGGGGCAATGGATCTGCCTCGCTACGGGAAGTTCGGCGGACACCGGTTCGACCCGGCTACGGAACAACAGGTTTACCTCGTTCCGGGGCCGGCGGCGTACATCAGGTCTACCCGGCTCTGGGACAACAGGTCTACCTCACTCTGGGGAGGGCAATGGACATTGGGTCGACCCGGCTCCAGGGTTGGCGTGCCACCAGAGAGGGCGCCGCCGAGTCGAGGCAGCCGGTCGCCAAGGCAAGAAGTCTGCCTCGCTACGGGGAGGGCGGCGGACACCGGGTCGACCCGGATCCTAAGCCGGCGGGCCGCCAGGGAGGGCGACGCCGAGTCGGCAGGTCGCATGGCGAACGGGTCTACCTCGCTCCGAGGCCGGCGGAAGATATCAGGTCTACCCGGCTCCGGGACAACAGGTCTACCTCGCTCCGGGGAAGGCGGCGGACACCAGGTCGACCCGGCTTCGCAGCCGGCGTACTGCTAGGGAGGGGGCCGTTGAGTCGAGGCGGCCGGTCGCGTGGGTAACGGGTCTGCCTCGCTACGGGGAGGGCGGAAGACACCGGGTCGACCCGGCTCCGTAGCAGGCGTGCCGCCAAGGAGGGCGTCGCCAATTCCAGGCGGCCAGCCGCGGGGGCGAGGGATCTGCCTCGCTTCGGGGAGGGCGGCGGACATAGGTTCGACTTGGCTCCTAGGACGGCGGGCCACCTGGGAGTGTGCCGCTGAGTCAAGGCGGCCGGTCGCTTGGGCAACGGGTCTGTCTCGCTCCGAGCAGGGCAGCAAACACCGGGTCAACCCGGCTTTGGGGCTGGCAGGCCGCTGGGGAGGGCGCCGCCGAGTCGGCCGGTCGCAGGGGCAACGGGTCTAGCTCGCAGCAGGGCCAGCGGCAAACATCAGGTCTACCCGGCTCCAGAACAACAGGTCTACCTTGCCCCGGGGCCAGCGGTGGACATCGGGTCGACCCGGCTCCGGGGCCGGAGTGCCGCCAACGAGGGCGCCACCGAGTCGAGGCGGCAGGTCGTGGGGGCAACGTGTCTGCCTCGCTTCGGGCAGGGGGGCGGACACCAGGTCAACACAGCTTCTAGGCCAGCGTGCCACCGTGGATGGCGCCACCGAGTCGAGGCGGCCGGTCGCAGGGCGCAACGGGTCTGCCTCGCTCCAGGGTGGGCGGCGGACACCGGGTCGACCCGGCTCCTACGCCGGTGTGCCGCCGGGGAAGAAACTGCCGAGTCGAGGCGGCCTGTCGCGGTGGGCGACCGGTCTGCCTCGCTACGGGGAGGGCGCCGGACACCGGGTTGACCCGACTTTGGGGCCGGCGTGCCGCAGGGGAGGGCGCCGCCGAGTCGAGGCGGCCGGTCGCGGAGTCAATGTGTCTGCCTCACTACGGGGCGGGTGGCGGACACTGAGTCGACCCGGATCCTAGGCCGGCGTGCCGCCGACGAGGGCGTTGCCGAGTCGAGGTGGCCGGTCGCAGGGGCAACGGATCTGCCTCGCTCCAGTCTGGGCAGCGGACACCGGGTCGACCCGGCTCCTAGGCCAGCGTGCTGCCGGGGAGAGCGCTACCAAGTCGGCCGGTCGCAAAGGCAATGGGTCTACCTCGCTCCGCGGCCGGCAGAGGACACCAGGTCTACCTGGCTCCGGAACAACAGGTCTACCTTGCTCCGGGGCCGGTGGTGGACATCGGGTCGACCCGGCTCCGTGGCAGGCGTGCCACCGGGGAGGGCGCCGCCAATTCCAGGCGGCCAGCTGTGGGGGCAAGGGATCTGCCTCGCTTCGGGGAGGGCGGCGGACATCGGGTCGATCTGGCTCCTAGGCCTGCGAGCCACCGGGGAGGGCGCCGGTGAGTCAAGACGGCCGGTCGCAAAGGCAACGGGTCTTTCTCGCTCCGGGCAGGGCGGCAAACACCGGGTCAACCCGGCTTTGGGGCTGGCGGGCCACTGGGGAGGGCGCCGCCGAGTAGGCCGGTCGCAGGGGCAATGGGTCTAGCTCGCAGCAGGGCCGGCGGCAGATATCAGGTCTACCCGGCTCCAGGAGAAAAGGTCCACCTCTCTCCAGGGAGGGCGGCGGACTTCGGGTCGACCCGGCTCCTAGGCTGGCGTGCCGCCAAGGAGGG
The DNA here is from genome assembly GCF_903797595.1 of Erithacus rubecula. Taxonomy (NCBI): domain Eukaryota; kingdom Metazoa; phylum Chordata; class Aves; order Passeriformes; family Muscicapidae; genus Erithacus; species Erithacus rubecula. The sequence continues at coordinate 143,747 of NW_027636117.1, read as the reverse complement.
CGCTACCGAGTCGGCCGGTTGCAAAGGCATTGGGTCTACCGCACTCCGGGGCCGGCAGAGGACACCAGGTCTACCTGGCTTCGGGACAACAGGTCTACCTCGCTCAGGGGAGGGCGGCGGACACCGGGTTGACTCGACTCCAAATCCAGGGTGCCGCCAGGGACGGCGCAGCAGAGTCGAGGCAGCCTTTCGTGGGGGCAATGGGTCTGCCTCGCTCCAGGGCTGGCGGCGGATACCAGGTCTACCCGGCTCCGGGACAACAAGTCTACCTCGCTCCGGGGAGGGCGACGGACACCGGGTCGACTAGGGTCAGGGGCCCGTGTGCCGCCGGGGAAAGCGACGCCGAGTTGAGGCGGCCGGTCGCTGGTTCAACAGGTCTGCCTCTCTCCGAGGAGGGCGGCGGACACCGGGTCGGCCCGGCTCTGGGGCGGGCGTGCTGCCGGAGAAGTCGCCGTCGATTCGAGGCGGCCGGTCGCAGGGGCAACGGGTCTGCCTCTCTCCGGGCAGGGTGGCGGACACTGGGTCGACCTGGCTCCTAGGCTGGCGTGCCGCCAACGAGGGCGCCACCGAGTCGAGGCGGCAGGTTGCGGGGGCAACATGCCTGCCTCGCTTCGGGCAGGGGGGCGGACACCAGGTCGACACGGCTTCTAGGCCGGCGTGCCGCCGTGTATGGCTCCACCGAGTCGAGGCGACCGGTTGCGAAGGCAAAGGGGTCTGCCTTTCTCCTGGGATGGCGGCGGACACCGGGTCGACCTGGCTCCTAGGCCGGTGTGTTGCTGGGGAGGACGCTGCCGAGTCGAGGCGGCTGGTCGCGGGGGCAACGGGTCTGCCTCGCTACGGGGAGGGCAGCAAACACCGTGTCGATCCGACTTTGGGGCCGGCGTGCCGCAGGGGAGGGCGTCGCCGAGTCGAGGCGGCCGGTCGCAGGTGCAAAGGGTCTGCCTCGTTCCGGGCCGGCGGTGGACACCGAGTCGACCCGGCTCCAGGGTCGGCGTGTAGCTGGGGAGGGTGCCACCGAGTCGGCCGGTCGCGAGGGCAACGTGTTTACCTCGCTCTGAGGCTGGCGGCGGACACCAGGTCTACCCGGCTCCAGAACAAGAGGTCTACGTCGTTCCGGGGCCGGCGAAGGATATCAGGTCTATTTGGCTCCGGGACAAAAGGTCTACCTCGCTCCGAGGAAGGCGGCGGACACAGGGTCGACCTGGCTCCGGGGCCAGGGTGCCACCGGGGAGGGCGCCGCCGAATCGGCCGTTCGCAAGGGCAACGGGTCTACATCGGTCTGGGGCCGGTGGCAGACACCAAATCTGCCCGGCTCCGATATAACAGGTCTACCTCTCTCCGGGGCCGGCGGCGGGCATCAGGTCTACCTGGCTCCGGGACAACAGGTCTACCTCGCTTCGGGGAAGGCGGTGGACACCGGGTCGACCCGGCTCCGCAGCCGGCGTACCGCCGAAGAGGGCGCCGATGAGTCGAGGCAGCCGGTCGCAGGGGCAACGGGTCTACATCGCTCCGGGGCCGGTGGCGGACATCAGGTCTACCCGGCTCCCGGACAACGGGCCTGCCTCGCTCCAGGGATGGCGGCGGACACCAGGTCGACCCAACTCTGGGGCCGGCGTGTCGCCGTGGAGGGCGCCGCTGATTCGAGGCGGCTGATAGCGGGGGGCAACGGGTCTTCCTCGCTCCGGGGAGGGAGGCGGATACCGGGTCGGCCCGGCTTCGGGGCGGGCGTGCTGCTGGAGAAGGCGCCACAGAGTCAGGGCGGCCGGTCGCGAGGGTGACGTGTCTGCCTGGCTACGGGGAGGGCGGCGGACACCGGGTCGGCCTGGCTCCGGGGAGGGCGTGCCGCCAAGGTGGGTGTCGCCGAGTCGAGGCGGCCGGTTGCAGAGGGCAACGGGTCTACCTCGCTCCAGGGCCGGCGGCGGACACCAGGTTTACCCGGCTCCGGGACAACAGGTCTACGTCTCTCCGGGGAGGGCAGTGGACATCGGTTCGACTTGGGTCCGAGGCCGACCTGATGCCCGAGAAGGCTTTGCCGTGTCGATGCGGCCGGTCGCGAAGGGCAACGGGTCTGCCTCGCTATGGGGAGGGCGGCAAACACCGGGTCGACGCGGCTCCGGGCCGGCGTGTCGCCGGGGATGGCACTGCCGAGTCGAGGCGGCCGGTCGCAGGGGCAGTGGGTTTGCGTCGCTACGGGGAGGGCGGGGGCCACCAGGTCGACCCGGTTCCAGAGCAGGCGTGCCGCCGGAGAGGGCGCCGCCGAGTCGAAGCAGCTGGTCGCAGGGGGCAACGGGTCTACCTCGCTCCAAGGAGGGCGACGGACACCTGGTCGACCTGGCTCCGGGGCCGGCGTGCTGCCGGGGAGGGCGTCACAGAGTCGAGGCGGCTGGTCGCGGGGCGACGGGTCTGCCTCGCTACTGGGAGGTAGGCGGACACCGCGTCGACCCAACTCCGGGGCTGGCATGCCGCCAGGGAGCGCACCGCCAAGTCGAGGCGGCCGGTCGCGGGGGCAACGGATCTGCCTCGCACCCGGCTGGGCGGCGGACACTGGCTCAACCCGGCTCCTAGGCTGGAGTGCCGCCAGGGAGGGCGCCACCGATTCGGCCGGTCGCAAGGGCAATGGGTCTACCACGCTTCGCGGCTGGCGGCGGACATCAGGTCTACCCGGCTCCGGGCCAAGAAGTCTACCTCACTCCGGGGATGGTGGTGGACAGGGGGTCGACCCGGCTCCGGGGCCAGTGTGCCGCCGGGGAGGATGCTGCCGAGTCAAGGCGGACGTTCGCGGGGGCAACGGGTCTGCCTCGCAACGGGGAGGGCGGCAGACACCAGTTCGACCCGGCTCCAGGGCGGGCATGCCGCCAAGGAGGAGGCCACCGAGTCGAAAAGGCCGGTCACGGGGGCAACGGGTTTACCTCGCTCCGGGGGTGGCGGCTGATATCAGGTATACCCGGCTCCGGGGCCACGGGTGTGCCTCACTCCGGGGAGGGTTGCGGACACCGGGACGACCCGGCTCCAAGGCCAGGGTGCCGCTGGAGAGGACGCCGCAGAGTCGAGGCGGCCGGTTGCGAGGGGCAACGGGTCTGCCTCGCTCCAGGGGAGGGCGGCGGACACCGGGTTGACCCGGCTCTGGGGCGGGCGTGCCGCCGGGAAGGGCGCTGCCAAATCGAGGCGTCCGGTTGCAGGGGCGACGAATCTACCTTGCTCCAGGGCCGGCGGTGGACATCAGGTCTACCCGGCTCCGGGACAACAGGTCTAGCTCTCTCCGGGGAGGGCGGCGGACGCCGGGTCCAAACGGCTACGAGGCCAGGGTGCTGCCGGAGAGGACGCCGCCGAGTCGAGTCGTCCGGTCGCGGGGGGCAAAGGGTCTTCCTTTCTCCGGGGATGGCGGCGGACACCAGGTCTACCCGGCTCCTGGACAACAGGTCTACCTCGCTCCGGGGAGGGCGGCGGACACCAGCTCGACCCGACTCCGGGGCCGACGTGCCTCCGGGAAGGGCGCCGCCGAGTTGAGGCGGCCGGTCGTGGGGGGCGACGGGTCAGCCTTGCTACGGGGAGGGCGGCAAACACCGGGTCGACCCGATTCCAAGGCTGGCGTATCACCGGGGAGGCCGCCGCCGAGTCGAGGCGGCCGGTTGCGGGCGCAACGGGCTTACCGAGCGCCGGGGCCGGCGACAAACAACAGGTCTTCCCGGCTCCGGAAGAACAGGTCTACGTCGCTCCGGGGCCAGCGGCGGACATCAGGTTTACCCAGCTTTGGGACAACAGGTCTAGCTCGCTCCAAGGAGGGCAGCGGACACCGTTTCAACCCGGTTCTGGGGCCCGCGTGCCGTCGTGGAGGGAGCCGCCGAGTAAAGGCAACCGGTGTCAGGGGGCGACAGGTCTGCCTCAATACGGGGAGGGCGGCGGAGACTGATTCGACCAGTCTTCGAGGCGCGTGTGCCACCAAGGAGGTCGCCCCCCATTCGAGGCGGCCGGTCGTGAGGGGCAACGGGTCTGCCTCGCTCCGGGGAGGGCGGCGGACACCGAGTCGACCCAGCTACGGGGCCGGCGTGCCGCCGGAAGGGGCGCCACCGAGTCGAGGCAGCCGGTCACAGGGGCAACGGGTCTGCCTCACTACGGGGAGGGCGGCGGACACCGGGTCGACTCGGCTCTGTAGCGGGCGTGCCGCTGGGGAGGGCGCCGCCAAATCGAGGCGGCCCATCGCGGGGGCAGCAGGTCTTCCTCGTTCCAGGGTTGGCAGCGGACACCAGGTCTACCCAGCTCCAGGACAAAAGGTCTACATCGCTTTGGGGAGGGCGGCCGACACCGGGTCGACCCGGCTCCGGGTCCGGCGTGCTGCCGTAGAGGGCTCCGCTTAGTCGAGGCAGCCTTTCGCAAGGGGCAATGGGTCTTCATCGCTCAGAGGGGGGCGGCAACCACCGGGTCGGCCTGGCTTTGGGGCTTGCGTGTTGCCGGAGAGGACGTCGCCAAGTCAAGGCGGCCGGTCGCGAGGGGCAACGGGTCTGCCTCGCTCCGGGGAGAGCGGCGGACCTCGGGTCGACCCGGCTACGGGGCCAAGGTGTCACCGGAGAGGACGCCACCTAATCGAGGCGGCCGGTCGCAGGTGCAAAGGGTCTGCCTCGTTCCGGGCCGGCGGTGGACACCGAGTCGACCCGGCTCCAGGGTCGGCGTGTAGCTGGGAGGGTGCCACCGAGTCGGCCGGTCGCGAGGGCAACGTGTTTACCTCGCTCTGAGGCTGGCGGCAGACACCAGGTCTACCCGGCTCCAGAACAAGAGGTCTACGTCGTTCCGGGGCCGGCGAAGGATATCAGGTCTACTTGGCTCCGGGACAAAAGGTCTACCTCGCTCCGAGGAAGGTGGCGGACACAGGGTCGACCTGGCTCCGGGGCCAGGGTGCCACCGGGGAGGGCGCCGCCGAATCGGCCGTTCGCAAGGGCAACGGGTCTACATCGGTCTGGGGCCGGTGGCAGACACCAAATCTGCCCGGCTCCGATATAACAGGTCTACCTCTCTCCGGGGCCGGCGGCGGGCATCAGGTCTACCTGGCTCCAGGACAACAGGTCTACCTCGCTTCGGGGAAGGCGGTGGACACCGGGTCGACCTGGCTCCGCAGCCGGCGTACCGCCGAAGAGGGCGCCGATGAGTCGAGGCAGCCGGTCGCAGGGGCAACGGGTCTACATCGCTCCGGGGCCGGTGGCGGACATCAGGTCTACCCGGCTCCCGGACAACGGGCCTGCCTCGCTCCAGGGATGGCGGCGGACACCAGGTCGACCCAACTCCGGGGCCGGCGTGTCGCCGTGGAGGGCGCCGCTGATTCGAGGCGGCTGATAGCGGGGGGCAACGGGTCTTCCTCGCTCCGGGGAGGGAGGCGGACACCGGGTCGGCCCGGCTTCGGGGCGGGCGTGCTGCTGGAGAAGGCGCCACAGAGTCGGGGCGGCCGGTCGCGAGGGCGACGTGTCTGCCTAGCTACGGGGAGGGCGGCGGACACCGGGTCGGCCTGGCTCCGGGGAGGGCGTGCCGCCAAGGTGGGTGCCGCCGAGTCGAGGCGGCCGGTCGCAGGGGGCAACGGGTCTACCTCGCTCCAGGGCCGGCGGCGGACACCAGGTTTACCCGGCTCCGGGAAAACAGATCTACCTCGCTCCGGGAAAGGCGGACACTGGGTCAACCGGGCTCCGGTTCCGGCGTGCCGCCAGGGATTGCGCCGCCAAGTCGAGGCGGCCGGTCGCGGGAGCAGCAGGTTTGCCTCGCTACGGGGAAGGCAGGGGACACCGGGTCGACCCGGTTCCGGAGCAGGCGTGCTGTCGGAGAGGGCGCCGCCGATTCGAAACGGCTGGTCGCAGGGGGCAACAGGTCTGCCTCGCTCCAAGGAGGGCGGCGGACACCTGGTCGAACCGGCTCCGGGGTCGGCGTGCTGCCAGGGAGGGTGCTGCAGTGTCAAGGCGGCTGGTCGCGGGGCGACGGGTCTGCCTCGCTACTGGGAGGTAGGCGGACATCAGGTGTACCAGACTCCGGGACAACAGGTCTACCTCTCTCCGGGGAGGGCAGCGGACACCGCGTCGACCCAACTCCGGGGCTGGCGTGCCGCCAGGGAGCGCACCGCCAAGTCGAGGCGGCCGGTCGCGGGGGGCAACAAGTCTGCACCGCTCCAGGAAGGGCAGCGGACCTTGGGTCAATCCGGCTCCAAAACCGGCGTGTCGCCAGGGAGGGCGCCGCCGAGTCGAGGCAGCCGGTCGCGGGCGCAGCGGGTCTAACGAGCTCCGGGGCTGGCAGCTGACACCAGGTCTACCCGGCTCCGGGACAACAGGTCTACCTCGCTCCTGGGAGGGCGGCGGACAGCGGGTCGCCTCGACTCCGGGGCTGGCATGCCTTCGGGGAGGGCGCCGCAGCGTCGAGGCTGCCGGTCACGGGGGTGGTGGGTTTGCCTCGCTACGGGAAGGGCGGAGGACACCGGGTCGGCCAAACTCAGGGGCGTGCATGCCGCTGGGGAGGGCTCCGCCTAGTCGAGGCGGCTGGTCGCGGGGGCAACAAGTCTGAATCGCTCCAGGAAGGGCTGCGGGCATTGGGTCGACCCGGCTCCAGGGCCGGCGTGCCGGAAGGGAAGGCGCCGCTGAGTCGAAGTGGACGGACGCGGAGGCGACGGGTCTGCCTCGCTTTGGGGAGTGCGGCGGAGACCGGGTCGACCTGGCTCTGAGGCGCACGTGCCGCCAGGGAGGGCGCCCCCGATTCGAGGAGGCCAATCGCGAGGGGCAACGGGTCTGCCTTTCTCCAGGGAGGGCGGCAGACACCGGGTCGACCTGGCTCCAGGGCCGGCGTGCCGCCGGGGAAGGCGCCGCCGAGTCGAGGCGGGCAATCGCAGGAGGCGACTGGTCTGCCTCGCAACGGGGAGGGCGGCGGACACCGGGTCGACCCGGCTCTGAGGCGGGCGTGTCGCCGGGGAGGGCGCTGCCGAGTCGAGGCGGCCAGTCGCGGAGGCAACAGGTCTACCTCGCTCCGGGGCTGGTGGCGGACATCAGGTCTACCCGGCTCCGGGACAAGAGACCTACTTTTCTCCGGGGAGGTCGGTGGACACCAGGTCAAACCGGCTCCAAGGCCAGGGTGCCGCCGGAGATTACATCGCCGTGTCGAGGCGGCCGGTCGCGAGGGTCAACGGGTCTCCCTCTCTACGGGGAGAGCGGCGGACACCGGGTCGACCTGACTTCGAGGCCGGCGTGCTGCCGTAAAGGGCCCTGCCGAGTCGAGGCGAGCGGTCGCGGTGGGTGACAGGTCTGCCTTGCTATGGGGAGGGCGACCGACACCGGGTTGATACGGCTCCGAGGCCAGGGTGCCGCCAGAGAGGACGCCGCCGAGTCGAGGCAGCCGGTCGCGAGGGGCAAAGGGTCTGCCTCGCTCCGGGGAGGGCGGCGGACACCGCGTCGACCCGGCTCTGGGGGGGGCTTGTTGCCAGTGAGGGCGCCGCCGAGTAGAGGCGGCTGGTCCCGGGCGCAACAGGTCTACCGAGTTCCGGGGCCGGAGGCGGTCACCAGGTCTACCCGTCTCCGGAACAACAGATCTACCTCGCTCCGGGTCCGGCAGCGGACATCAGGTTTACTCAGCTCTGGGAGGGCGGCGGACACCGGGTCCATCCGGCTCCGGTGCGAGTGTGCCGCCAGGGAGGGCGCTGCTGATTCGAGGCGGCCGGTCGTGGGGGCAACAGGTCTACCTCGCTCCGGGGCCGGTGGCGGACACCAGGTCTACCCGGCTCCGGAACAACAGGTCTACATCACTCCGGGGCCGCCAGCGGATATCAGGTGTACCCGGGTTTGGGACAACAGGTCTTCCTCGCTCAGGGGAGGGCGGCGGACACCGGGTTGACCCGGATCCGAGGCCGGCGTGCCGCCGGGGAGGGCGCCGCCGAGTAGAGACGGCCGATTGCGGGGGCAACGGTTTTGCCTCTTAACAGGGAGGGCGGCAGCCACCAGGTCGACCCGGCTCCGGGGCGGGTGGGCCGCTGAGGAGGGCGCAGCCTAGTTCGAGACGGCTGGTCGCAGTGGCAACAGGTCTACCTCGCTCCAGGGCCGGCGGCGGACATCAGGTCGGCCCGGCTCCGGGACAACCGGTCTACCACTCTCTGGGGAGGGCAGCGGACACCGCGTCGAACCGGCTCCGGGGCCAGGGTGCCACCGGAGAGTACGCCACCGAGTCGAGGCGGACAGTCGCAGGGGGCAAGGTGTCTGCCTCGCTACGGGGAGGGCAGCGGACACCGGATCGACCTGACTTCGAGGCCAGGGTGCTGCCGGCGTGGGCGCCGCCAAGTCGAGGCGCCCGGTCACGGGGGCAACGAGGCTACCTAGCTCCGGGGCCGGCGGCGGACATCAGGTTTTCCCGGCTTTGGGCCAAGAGGTCTACTTCGCTCCGGTGAGGGCGGCGAACACCGGGTCGACCCAACTCCGGGGCCGGCGTGTCGCCGGGGAGGGCGCTGCCGAGTCGAGGTGGCCGGTCGCGGGGGCAACAGGTCTACCTCACTCCAGGGTTGGCGGCGGAAACCAGGTCTACCCACCTACGGGACAACTGGTCTACCTCTCTCCGGGGAGGGCGGTGGACCCCGGTTCGACCCGGCTCTGGGTCCAACATGCCGACGTGGAGGGCTCCGCCTAGTCCAGGCGTCCTGTCGCAACTGGCAACGGGTCTTCCTTGCTCAGGGGAGGGCGGCGGACACTGGGTCGGCACGGCTCCGGGGCATGCGTGCCACCGGGAAGGGCGCCGCTGAGTCGAGGCGGCCGGTCGCGGGGGCAACAATTCTGCATCGCTCCAGGCAGGGCCGCGGACATTGGGTCGACCCGGCTCCGGAGCCAGCGTGCGGCCGGGGAAGGCGCCGCTCAGTCGAGTTGGCCGGTCGCAGGGGGCGACTGGTCTGCCTCGCTACGGGGAGGGTGGCGGACACCGGGTCGACCCAGCTCAGGAGCAGGCGTGCTGCCGGGGAGGGCGCCGCAGAGTCTAGGCGGCCGGTCGCGGGGGCAACAATTCTGCATCACTAGAGACAGGGCCGCGAACATTGGGTCGACCCGGCTCTGCAGCCAGTGTGCCACCGGGGAGGGTGCCGCCGAGTCGAGGCGGCCGGTCACAGTGGCAAAGGGTCTGCCTCACTACGGGCAGGGCGGCGGACACCGATTCGACCCGGCTCCTGAGCCGGCGTGCCGCCGGGGAGGGCGCTGCAGAGTCGAGTTGGCCGGTCGCAAGGGCAACGGGTCTAGCTCGCTCCGAGGCTGGCGGCGGACATCGGGTCTACCCGGCACCAGGACAACAGGTCTACCTCTCTCAGGGGAGGGCGGCGGACACCGGGTCAAACCAGCGCCGGGGCCAAGGTGTCACCTGAGATGACGCCGCCGAGTCGAGGCGGATGGTCACGGGGGCAACGTGTCTGCCTCGCTCCGGGAGGGCGGCGGACACCGGGTCGACCCGGCTCCAAGACCAGGGTGCCGCCAGAGAGGACACCGCCGAGTCGAGGCGCCCGGTCGCAGGGGCAACGAGTCTACCTCGCTCTTGGGCCGGCGGCAAACATCAGGTCGACCCGGCTCCGGGACAACAGGTCTACCTCTGTCCGGGGAGGGCGGGCGTGACGCTGGGTCACCCCGGCTACGGGGCCAGAGTGCCGCTGGAGATGACGCCGCCGATTCGAGGCGGCCGGTCGCGGGGGCAACAAGTCTGCATCGCTCCAGGCAGGGCGGCCGATATTGGGTCGACCCGGCTCCGGAGCCGGTGTGCCGCCAGGAAGGGAGCCCCCGATTCGAGGCGGTCGGGCGCGAGGGGCAACGGGTCTGCCTCGCTCCGGGGAGGGCGGCGGACAACGGGTCAGCCCGGCTCTGGGGCGTGCGTGCCGCCAGGAAGGGCGTTGCACAGTCGAGGCGGCCGGTCGCGGCCCCAACAAGTCCACGGAGCTCCGGGGCCGGCGGCGGACACCAGGTCTATCCGGCTCCGGAACAACAGGTTTACCTCGCTC